>NW_026938080.1:0-11594 GCF_032062105.1 Saccostrea cuccullata
GAGACAGATAAAGATAGGGGGGATGAAAAAATTTCACTTACGGGGGAAAGATATATCCACCTCTTTCCTTTCCTTCTTTTCATTTTTCTTTTCCTTCTTTTTGTTATCTTGGATCTTGAATCCAAGCTAAAATGAAAATAGAAGGAAAATATATTTCATCGTTAAAATTTTTAAAAAAAAGGGGGAATAAAATTAATACAAAAAACTTACAAGGGGTTGAGAGGAAGCCTCATCTTCCGAAAATGACATCGGTTCCTCACTAAACAATAAAGATTATGTATAAAAGTCATAATTTTCAATATTCAGACATCAAGGGAAAAAGGATTGAAATCCATAATTGAAATATTTACAATGCTTTTAATTTTAATTCGACGTCTGGAAAAAAAATAAAGTTTCAACTCACTTTGAATCATGTATATAGGGAAATTTTTTGACCTGAAGATGAAAGTAACTTATATTTAATACGGTTATTTTTTTGAGAAGAAAAGAAAAAATAATAACATGAATATAAAATGAATGAAAAAAAGAATTAAAATGTTTAACCCTATGGGGAAATATGGGTCAATTGACCCACACTGGTCTAAAATTCTCCTCGCTGGCTTAAAAAAATGGGGGAAAAGAAAACTAAATAATTTAATTAAAATAATAAAAATAAAAAAGATCATTTTTTTAACTTTTGGTACCGGTTTGTTAATTGTTTTAAATCAAAAACCAAAAAGAATTTACTTACCATTGCCTTCTTGGTGCCATAGGTGTTGGATTCTGATTGTTTCTAAATGAAAAGGATTGGGTGTTTTTATGAAAATACTTATTATATAGGGTAAAATTTCATTAAAAAAGACTTAGAATTGTATTTTACGATAAAAGTTTAATAATAAGAAGGAAAAAATATGCACTGTACGGTAGTTGAGGTCATCTGCTGATGACACCGTCTATAGTTATATAAATTTAAAAAAAAATCAGTGATAAAAATGTTTGATTTTGATTATAAATGGGGTGAATATCATTCATCACAAAAATAGATGTTGAAGTATTGAAAGATAAAATTAGAGAGGAATAAAAATAATCATAAATTTAGGAAAATAAAGTAAAAAAAAAGACACTTACTGGCATGATAGTCTTTCTAATAATCTACGTATTTCTGTCAAGTGTAACTCTATCTGCACCTTTTCAATACAGTAACTGAAACATTTGAATTTGAAAACATTTATATTAATTTGAAAAAAAATCCCCCCCCCCGCTTTTAGTGCCTTACTTGTGATGTACATGTGAAATATGAAAGTCATATCTCTTCTAGCACTCAAAAGCTATGATTAAGTTGAAGTGTTTATATGACAGCTATTTTCTCCGAACATTTAGACTAATGAATGGGTCAGAACGGATGAGTTTTAAGGAGGGGGAGGGGGTGTGGGGACAACAAATTAAACATAAGATATGATATCTTAAGACAACGACTATCATTTGACTAAGAAAATTTCATAGATTTTAGTTTTAATATTTATATTTGATCATTTTTTTTCTTGCGTATCTTTTTTTTTCTTTTTGAATTCTTCTTCTACAGAAGATAAAATAATCTAAAAATGCCCACAACTCCCAGACCCTCTTATGTTAGTAGTAAGGGGGACAGTACACAGTCAGTATACAGTCAAGATGACGTCATGGGGTTTTCCAGACCCCACCCACATAGGTCATAATTGAGGTCATAGTCAAGGGGTGAGTACACAGTCAAGGATGGGGGGTATACAGTCACTGACTGGATAGAATAATTCACAGTCAAGAAAGTATTCATTCATCGATGCAATTACTGGAAAATCAAGGCTACACTCATAAAGTTCATAACTTTTCACCCAGTAACAGCTAATTTTATTTTTGGAATATATTAACTACCATACACTTAACAACAGTCAGCAGTTAGGACTAAATTTACCATCTGCAGTCTGTTGGTGATCCAAGAGCTATAGGTATACCTAGAGACAGTGTATAATAAACACAATTTTAAGATGATAGATTGGGTTCAAACGCAACAGCTGTATCCACAGTAACAGTATAAGGGTATAACTAAATTTTAAATTGCCATCTGTATCCACAGTAACAGTATAAGGGTATAACTAAATTTAGAATTGCCATCTGTATCCACAGTAACAGTACAAGGGTATAACTAAATTTAGATTACCAACCGTAACTAAGAATCCTTCTCAATAGGGTCACATCCTATACAAAGTATAAAAAGTCCAAAATCTGTTAGTATTTGTACAGTCACTTCTTTTGTCAGAAGAACAACCATTCAGCAACCTTATGTAGTAAGTAAATTGGTAGTTGTAAGCTTTTTTTCAATAAACTCTCTTAGATTTAATAAAACAACACCATATTTATGATTTATTATGTATTATACATGTACATCTTCATCTTATACAACAAAATATAAAAGTGTTAATTCTCAGTAAAATTTTTTGTATGTTATGATATGTAAATTGAACACACGTGGATATTTTGAAAAAAGTCTCTAAGAATCTACCCATAAGTAAAACTGATACACATGTCCTTGGAAAACAATTTACAAGGTCATAAATGTTACTCTTTTCTGGTGCGACTTCTGCAACTGATTCTCCAAATAATTCATGATAATTTTTATTGGTGCAACATCCTTGGTAACTCTTTCCAGAAGTGTATTCATCAATATCATCTGCTCTTCACAGTTCTGGACAGATTTTAACGGCTCCCTCATCCGTTTTTCTAACTGTTGATGTTTCTCTGGATTTCTTCGCCTACAATTAACATGAATAAAAACGTTATTTACTAAGTTTACTTTTTAAATTACATAGATGGTTTCGGGGGAATTACTTTTCCTATGTATTAACTTTGCAATTGTGTAAATACAATGGTAATCAAAGTTATAGTTAAGTAATTAGAAAAATAAAAAAAAATTAAAAAAAGATATAAACTTGGTGTTTACTTAAACGAAAGAAGAAAAAAAGGTATTAATTTATTACCGAAGGTGGTCAAAACGGAGTCCTCTACATCGCGAAATGATAAAGGCTCCTCACCAATCACCAATCCAGAATTCAATGTTGGTGGGTAGTTTGAGTCGTCGGCAGGGGAATAACCATTTGGACTTTCAACTGCTGGTGCGAAGCTGCCATGAAAGTTTAATTCACTTTCAAGGGTGGGGGTCTAAATAAGAGAAAATATAACATTTAAGTGCCATTCTGCTTACGTTAAACAACTTTAAGAGTAGAAGCAGTAATTTTCCTTTTTTTGTATTGAAAGCAGTTTTTTAAATGAAAGACTATATACGCATTATTAAAAAAAAACATTTGAAAAATATCCCGTATTTTACAATTACAGTTATATATGTTCGTGTTTAAATCAATTATTTTAACCTTTGAAATGGTACGCTCAAAGACGAATTTTCAGACTCCTTTACTACAGGTGTTGTTGCAATGTGGAGTGGTAACTTGTAGAGGGAGGGGATGGAATGTTACTTTAATAAAGAGAGAAAAAAATGTATAAAATAAAATACGTATAGCATTTATTTATTAAAGAAAATGCACTAGTCTTTAACTAAAGCAAATAGGTTTCATCTTGTGGGGAACTAATAGAATGATTTGACATATTTTTTTATTGTAATATAATTACAAAAGGGGTTGAGAGGGAAATGTCATCTAAGGAGTTAAAACAGTAAATGTCGTTAAAAACTTATAACGTAATTTGAGGATAATGTTTTGTAAAAGTTGCACTTACGGAGGTGGAAAACGCAGTCTTTTCCAACTCCTCCCCCGATTTTGACCTACAGATTCCTCAAACTTCGCAAAGGAGTCTGCTGATTTTGTTGCGTCACTGTGATAAAAAATGTATAATTCACTCTACGACAGAAAAATATTTGCTTTCTTTTGAAATTATTATTATTAATCCAAATCAGAAATTTACTAGTTAAAATTATATTACAAATCTTGGGATCTCGTATTTTGTACAACCTTATTAAAAAACACTAATTTTTGTTTCATTCAGAACCTTTGAAGAAGTTTCTAACACAAATATAAAAAAAAATTTAAAAAAAACATACTTTGTGTTGGCATTGAAATAATAATAAAACAAAAATTTCTCATACCAAATTGTAAAAGTTCTATTAAAACTTTAAGGGAAATCAAAAAATATAATTCAAATATTTTATTCTTAAAATCGCAATTTTTTAAAAAAATATTTACATATAGAATTAAAAGAATAAAATTAACTTAAAAAAAAAAACAACCCTGTTTCAAAGATATTTTATGGTTATACTTTTTTAATATTCAACCGTAGACAAGAAGTTTCTGTGAAATTTCTATGTTATGAAATATATATATTTAAATTGGCAGTGATATGATTTTAGATCATTTTTTCTCGGTGAATAACTAAAGTTATGTTTAATCAATATCTAAAAAATATTTAAACTTTTTTACTTACAAAAAGTCAAGGAATTCTTCTGCCATGTTGTCAATTTTCTGTCAAAGATAATTCACTTTGTAACTACATTTGGGTAGGGTATTTAGACATAAAAAGATGGAACATCACGATTTTACGGAGGTAGAGGATCAGTCCCACCCCTCTAAAAACACTTCAATTCTATATTTGGGTGTGAAAGCTTAAGATTGGGATAAATAATTAGGTTTACGTCATGTGCCTGTTGATCAGAAAAGAAATGGTGCAGAAATGTCCTTTTAAAAATACCGCTCTAAATCGTGACATACATGCGTGGTTAGTTCACCATACCTGTAAGCATTTCAACATAACCTGACCTAGTTATACTGAGTAAGTGTAGAGTGCTGCATACTTTAATTCGGCACCTTGATTCAAAAATTTGATTTTGTATCTCACACATTTCCAAGAGCAGTATAGCTTTACGATACAAAAAAAGATATCTTACAATATGAACATGATGAAACGACATCAATAAGTTACAATGATAACAATTTGGAATAGGAACCCAGTACGTAACGTGTCCTAGCATGACCTGGTATTGGTACTTTAATTAATGGTCAACACCTTTTTAAATACTGGTATATTAGTATTATAACAAATAATTACAGTGTTTTTCTATTGAAGTAATTAACAGTGATTTCTATTCACCGATACTGTGTTGTCTTTGAACATTTTTCCCGGGAGTAAATACTACGCATCATACAGTGAAAATTAAATAAATAAGCTGAATATTAAGTCCTTTTATACAATATATTTTTTAATGTAAAAAAAATCACTTGTTTAGAAAGGGTCCTTAAACACAATTACAACGGTAGGTGTCCAATATCAATTGAAAGTAAAATAAGACAACATGGCTTGTCAGGCTGATCAAATTTACCTGATAATAACCATGACAATGACTTTTTATATAAAAAATTTAAATGCATCTTTACATATTTTACTGTGTTTATAATTCTAAGGAGAATCTTATAATAATTATTTTATAGTTAATGAAAAAAGGGGGGGGGTTATCTGCACTCTGTAGTGAAGGAGATTATTGTTCACACAGCAACAAAACTTTGTATTATGCTGAATATGTACGTCTACACTTGTTAAAGGGATTGAACATTATACATCATCACCATGTCCAACGTTTAGCGAATTAAAAGATATGCGAGGATATGGGCTACGGCCCTGACATCCATACCTGATATGAACTTTCTAAAAGGGTTTTTTGCATACATTAAATAATTATGATGACAGAAAGAACACATTGTGATACCCGCACTGTCATTTTTACTGTTGTTTTTAAAACCCCCCCCCCCCCCCCTCCCTTCAGAAACAAATAATCAATCACCCCTCCCATATAATGAACTGCTTTTACTTCCCGTCACATGACCAAAAGCCGTGCAGTATTCGCGCCAGAAGTCCGCAGCTCGGTGGAGAAATGTCATCCAGAAAATGTTACGAGCTGCGCTGTTCATTGTGATTTTCGGGTGTGTAATGACTTACAATCATGATTGTCAAATGTGTATCGGAGAGTTTGGCGTATTTAATTGTCAAAGTCCACGTTTCTCCAAATGCGCCGTTATTCATGGAACAGAAAGTACAATTCTTGAAATTCGGCTTTTCAATTGCAAAGTCTGGATAATACCAAAAGGATGGTCCCCGGATTTTCCTGTTAATATTAGAGATGGCAATGCAAAGATCTGTGAAGGTGAGTTTTCACCACTACAGCCTCTTTCCGTTTTTGGGGAAATTTTAGTGAAAACGGACCCATAGAATACGGAGAAGACGTAGTATTTTAATTTTGGAATGTGTTTTGATATTTAATTACGTAATTTAATCTTAACTTACTCTTAAAGTTTTCGGTAAAATATGAACAAATTAATTACACACGTTTCATTTTTAAACTGTGGCTATATAAAGCCGATCACAAAATAATGTTCTCTTAAGATTGGTTCGGGATGTGAAAATTGGAAGTTTGGAAACGTTCCTTTGCTAGATAGGAAAGAAAAGCACCAAATCCCCGGATCACATGGCTTTGTTTGTTATGGAACATTAAACCAAACTGAATGTGGCGTTACCCTGGCTTAAAACAGGTATTTAATTGTTTTTATTTTAAAGTAAAATTAATGACCTTTGAAATAAATGATGGGATGAGGGATATTCAGAAACTATAAAAATACCAGGAAGATTTTAGGGGTGGGGTTGATTTTTATGCCGCGTGTTATTTATCAATCTTATAAGTTGAAAATAACTGCAATTTTGACCTATAAACGCCATGGGACCATATATTTTTTTCAGTATTTTTTGTTAGGGCTTAGAACAAAGTTTGAAATGATGCTAAAGATTTTTCTGAAATTGTCATAATAAAGTCTGAGAGGGCTTAATTTTATGGAGTTGTATGGGAAAATAATTAGTGGTCTTTTCCCTATAGAGACCCCAATTTTTACAATTTAAAGTGATTTGAAAGTCATGAAATGTTATTTTTTGCTAATTATTTGAAGATTGATGACATTTCGAGAGAAAATTTAGCAAAAATTTGAATTAGTTTACTGCGGTAATGGGGTTAGAGGTGATTTGGGTCTTTTAAAGAGAGGAGGGGGGGGGTAAGAGAAGATAGAAATTAGTAAAGTCCTGTACAGTTGACATGGTCAAAGGAGGAAGGTAAGTTAAGAAAATGTATTAAATTGTTCTTAAGATGAATGATTGTATGTATGCATAGATTTATGTATGTATTTTGCATGTACATGTGACTGTGTATTTATTATGTTTTGCTCTATCTGTGTATATTATGGAAGTGTTGGACAGTGACCTGGTGTTCATTTTGTTTCGTTTCCTACACTTTTGCACTTTTAGCAGTTTTTCAAATAATTAAGGTGGCACATAAAAGGAATTTTTGTGACGGACAAGTGAAAGGAGGACATTTTCTGTCTTGTCATCTCATGTTTGGTAGTGTATGTGTTCCTCTGGATTGCCCCCCCCCCCTTTCTTGGCTGCAGGGTGATCAGTTTGTAGTTTTTTTTTTGTTTCTATGTTGTAGCTACACAAAGGTCTATGTTTTCTCTTTTTCGCTCTTCGTAGTTTCCTCAGAATACTCGCTGCGACTCACTCTCTAATGGTTTCTAGTTCTTGTACTTAGAGTTACTTCCCTTAGACCTGCTGACCAGACAGGTGGAATTTCAACATGATGATATCTTAACAGTTGTGACCTTTGGCTTCTGATTTTTTTTCATAAATTATTGTAATGACCTTGAACTGCATGTATGACATTTGACCTTTATTATATTTACATGTAATATTATGTAATATTGAAAAAACATGTATTCCACCCTTGGCGGATCCATTTTTCATACATTTAGCTATGTAGAAGACATGTAATTAAGGAAATTTTTATAAAACTTGAAAAATATTGTTGTTTCTTTCATGATTTATGCTTAATTTGACTAATTTTATTGATTTATTTCCATTTAAGCACTTTAGAGGAATTTCATCTTTCAGCTTTTTTTTGGCCCCGGGGGTGTTCGGTCTCTGATACAGGGGCATTTTCTCTACATAAGAAGAAAATGGAGATTCCCTACCCACCTGATGTATTTTGTCGGACAGTTTTCTGTACATTGCAGGTATTTTTTTTATTTATTAACTTTCCAGCCTCTTATTGTATAGTACATTTTGGGGTGAATCAGTTTTTGCTTTTCTTTAATTTTTAAAAACAATTATTTAAATTCTCCTTTTCTTAGCATAAAATTCAAAAAGTAGCTTCTGATTGTAATGTATAAGAATACAGACATTGAACTTTGATTTGTTATCAAAAGGATTGATTTAAACTTGTCTAAATTAATTGTAAACAAAAATAAAAGGGGGCACCTTATTTCTTTAAGTGTTTTTACTGGGGGGTGGGAAAATTTTTGTACATCTTAAGCAATAGGAGGGATTAGATAAGAATCAATTAGTATATCAGAGTCTTAAATAATTTACTTTGCATAAGCATAAAAAAAATTCTATATCAGTCTTTTTAAAACCTTTGAATTTTGCTTAATTAACTATGATTTATCCAATTTTGGAGCTTTTTACCTAATTCTGGGGAGACTAATCTTATGAAATTATTGACTCAATTTTGACTTCATATCACTTTATTAACATTAAAACACAAAAACAATTCATTGTACAAATATTTTATTTATTACAGTCTCCAATATATCCAAAAATCATCACCGCCCCAGACGTCATTCACTCCATTGAATTGTGCTGGAAGCAGTAAGGTGTCATCATTTGAGATGGTCACAGTATCCAATACACTGAAGTCACAGGACTCAAATTTCATACATGTTCACAGGTAGGTGTATAGTCTTTGAAATTACCACAATTGACTGGTACCGAGATAGGTAAGTATGTGAGTATAAAGAGAGCACCAAATCCCCCGATGAGCACATGGCTTTGTTTGTTATGGAACATTAAACCGAATACTGAATGGGTAGGCGTTACGCCATTGGCTGAATTAGTTATCAATCGTTTTCATTTTAAAGTAAAATTAATGACCTTTGAAATAAATGATGGGATGTGGGAATATTACAGACACTATAGATATACCAGGGAAGATTTTAGGAGTGGGGGTTTATTTTTTATGCCGCGTGCTATTTACTGCGAATCTCTATAAGTTGAAAATAACTGCAATTTTGACCTATAAACGCCATGGGACCATATATTTTTTTCAGTATTTTTTGTTAGGTCTTAAACAAAGTTTGAAATGATGCTAAAGATTTTTCTGAAATTGTATATAAAGTACTAGAGGGCTTAAAAGGGTTTTTATGGAGTTTTTATGGGGAAAAAAATTAGTGGTCTTTTCCCCAGAGGTTGTTTACCGGAAGTAAACTTTTTCTTTAATGTTGTAGATTACCGACACTTCAAGACGGTGGAATCCAACACTTTAGAGCCATTTACAAGTCAAGTTACTGTTACGAATGAAGGTAATACATTTTTATGATTATCATGCTTGTTAGTAAATGAAAATCTCTTGTTTTGTTATTTAATAGATCTAAAAGTCTCTGATGTAATTTTTCAGAACTGAAACGACCAAAAACTCAATAGTTTGAACATGAATATAATTATTCAATATTACTTAAAGATTAAAAAAATTGGTTTTTTTTTTTTTTCTTAAAAGAGAAAAAAAACAAAAAAATAACCACCTATGTGTAAAAAATCTACTGTAGATGTGTCAAATTTAAGATTAACATTAAAAAAAACTCTATCACTAAAGTCCCTAGATTGAACCACTTATTACCTTAGTCCCTCTCGTTTAATGTTTCATGTATCATTAAATATTTAAAAGTAATTACAAGGGTAGTCAACAATAATTTACTGTAAACATTTTAATATCGAAATTAATTTTAAATGAAATTTAATATTTCAATGTTTATATATAACCCTCATAAAAATTAGATTCCTCAGGGCTCCCGCAAGGCAAGCCCTGCTTCAGATAGGCCAACAACCCTCAAAAATAATATTCCTCATAGTTCCATCAAAGGAAGCCCTGGTTTCAGATCGGCCCACAACTAGTCGGAAGATAATGATTATCTAAAAAGTTTCCCTCAAGGCAAGCCCTGGTTACAGTCGGCCCACAACTATCGGAAGATAAGATTACCTCATAGTTTCCCTCAAGGCAAACCCTGGTTACGTCAGCCCACAAATGTCGGAAGTAATGATTCCTGATAGTTTCCCTCAAAGGAATCCCCGGTTACAGATGGCCCACAACTAGTGGAAAATAATGATTACCTCGATAGTTCCATCAAGGCAACCTGGTTCAGATCGGCCCACAACCGGTCAGATATTAAAGACCAAAAGGGTCAAAAAAAGGTTAGTCAACGTTGCTTGTAAGAAAAATTTTATAATTATGTATACTAAATATTTTTACAAGTTTCATATATTAAATTTTTTTTACGTTAGGATCCCATGATAACGAAGATGATGATGATGACTAGATGTTTGTTATTCCCACACCACAGGTAGCAAAAATAGTCATTCTGTTGTGTATTAATGTAGGGCTTTTTTTATTTAGCAGGTATATTTATTTCCATCAAAGATGTTATTAAAAAACACATATGTAAACTAAAATAAAAAAAATCATTTAGAAAACAAATATTTCAAAGACGGAAAATTATAAACCACATAAACAGTAGAAACCCTTTGCATCTGAATAGAATTAAACAAGTAAAACTATTTCTTCCAGTCCAAAACTTGCTTTAAGCATTACCCTTTTTCTAGGCCATCTAATTATATACCAATTTTATAGCTTTGGATAAATTTCCTCTAATCTACATCATACACTCAATGTTCTCCCTTTTTTCATATCTTAATAAAGATTGCATAAGAGTTCCCTGAAGCAACACTTCCAAAAAATCATCTGTTTTTGAATTTTTTTTAAAGGGCATTTTCTCCAATAGACACTAACATTATGGGCAAGCCCTTTCATAATTTTTACCACTGTAATAAAATTCTCCCGGTACTGACCTGAATTTTAAATTTTGACCTCAAAGTTCCACACTTCAATTTTACCTACGTTGCTTTGGAAACATAACCCCCCTAAATGTTGTTATTTTTGGGAAAATCGTATTGGGGGTTTTTGTATGTGGGGGGGGGGGGCATTTGTGTTTTTTAAAATCAAAATGCACCGGTTTACCTGCACTATGTAAGACTTTTTCCATTGTTGAACTTTAAAAGGGATAGTTTTACCATGCTTTAAAATAGCATTTACTAAAAGATCATACTTTCCTTAGTTAAGATTTTGTAGTTTGGATCTTTTTGTACCTCAGATATGTGATGCTGAAAAATTTCACCCGTGTCCTCCTTTTTTTTTTAGCATGACATCTTATTTTTTTTACCTATTCTTTCCTTACCTGATTTTTTTTATCTGACTTTTTTTTTGTCTGATTCTCCTTATTGACTTATTCTTCCTGATTTTTCCTTACCCGAGCCTGCCATTTTAAATGAATGACAGAAATATAAGTGTATAAAAAAACAACTGATAAGGTAAAAATATTGGGGAATCCCCCACCAACACAAACCCAACATTTAAAACTATATACATCAAACATATACAGTGTATTGGATAACTGGTAAGATTTGTGATTGGTAGTCCCTGCCAACAGACACATGCT
>NW_026938081.1:0-11860 GCF_032062105.1 Saccostrea cuccullata
TATAAGCTTAAGCAGAATGGTGTTGTCGAAAATATATTTGATTGGATTGAAAACTATCTTACTGATCGTGAACAAAAAGTTTTATTAGAAGGGTACTCCTCAGTTAGAGAAAGTATAAATGCTGGCGTTCCACAAGGTTCGGTATTAATATATACTAATGACATAAATGAAGATCTAGAATATCAAATTAGGTTATTTGCAGATTATACTTCTAATGTTTGTAATTGTAGACTCTGATACACAAGCCCCTGACGTCTCTTTAGTTAATGCCTTGGAAAAAAATTAAACAATTATCCAGACAATGGATGGTAGATTTTAACCCTAGCAAAACTGTAAATGTTAATTTTACCCGGTCAAATAAAGCTCATCCACATTTGGTTATGTAAATAGTTACATAGAACAACAGCAAATTCACTGCCACCTTGGACTTATACTTCAATCCAATGGCGGTTGGTCTGAACACATATCCAAAATATATGATAAAGCATGTCAACGTCTAAATGTTCTTCGCACCCTTAAATAGAAATTAAACAGAAATTCCCTTATTAGTATTTATATTGCTTTTATAAGGCCTATTTTAGAATATGGAAATGTAGTATGGGATAATTGCATACAGGAACAGAGTAATCTATTAGAGAAAGGTTAAATGAATTAAATAAAGATAACTTTTTATTTTGCACAGTAAAAAAAAACGTCTTCACTCGTCAAATTTTTAAGACGAGGAAATCGTCAAACGTTTAACATGGCATTGTCATGACCGTCTTATTTTCAAAACTGGCTTATTTTCAAGTAATTTTTAATGTAAGAAAAGGCGGCTTATTTTCAAAACCGGCTTATTATTAAATCCTTCTTATTTTCAAGATGTTAGGGTATATTCTTATTTACATTTGCAAGTTTCAGTTTTCAGTTATCCTGTAGGGGACCACATATTTTATTATGGAGCCTAAGTTCTTCAATTCTATTTATTTTTAAGGGACACAATTAAGTAAATCACTTTCTTTTCCTGTCGTGTTACGTTAAACATGCAGTGGTCTATTATAGTTATGCGAAAATGAAAATTCCAACCATAGTTAGTTTAATTCGAGCTGAGTTCTACATGAGTTCCTAAGAATATAATTTCATAGATACAGATACTCAGCTTCTGAGGTCCCGTCCCGATGGAGGGCGTGCGTGTACCAGGACCACAAGGTAGTCCAGTGAACTATTGTAACGTTTGTAACAGAATCCATAATACGTTTTAAACTTTTGATTTGTCTTGATTGGAATTCTGGTAAAATGGATTAGATGCTCGGTCATCCAGCAACAATATTTGCTCTTATGGCACTAAAAAGATCAATCACCGCTCAATAGCTCTGAGTGCCGAGTAAAGGACGGAATTTTAAGCTCTCCACCTGCAAGTGGTAGATTCTTCATATGAGTGAAAAATTCTAAAGAGTGACGTAAAATAACATAAATTATTTTATCAATATAAATGTACACTAATAAACAGGATACATGAAGAATATGGAGATAACGAACAGTATCCAATCTCAAAGTCCATAAAACAATACAAAATAGGAGCAGAGCAAACACGGACCTCCGAAACATCAGAGGTGATACCATACATCATCAGTAAAAATGTTCTGTAAGAAAAGTGTCCTCATCTTAAACAGTACCTATATTATTGTATCAAATGAAGATATAAAGATAATTATAAAATACTTTTCCCCGTGCCTTACTTTTTAGCGGCCACTGACTGAAATTAAAATCCTTGTAAATTAAACTTGTATTATAAATTAATTCGATTTAATTGCTGAAAATTAAATCGCGTTATTAGAGAGGCCCATATTCGGGGTTATCGGGTCATTAGTATTTCCCCGTTCTTTCAACTTTTGGTATTTTAGTCGAATCCTTAGGACTTCCTTTTCCGTTAGAGAATGAAGGGGAGCAGACATATCCTGCATCTCAAGATAAAAATTTGTTTATTTATTTTTTAATGTGTTAAAAAATTCATGTTATGCATGAAATTTAAGGAGAATGTTTCTAGCAATCTTTATTTTCGTGTGTATTTGCATCATTACGTACATGACTTTTCGGATGTTTTTCGATTTTGAAAAACCACATGCGTAATATAAAACAGAAATGTCGTAACGCTTAGTCAATATTTGAGCAAAATATAATAATAATGATTTTATTTACAAAAATTGTCGAAGTCTTAACGCTGAGACAATATTAAAAATAATAATAACTTTATTATTAAGCCTATTTCTATATTGTATTTCTTATTCCAAAGTCGGTAGTTTCAGAAAATGCCTAGAGTTAAACCCGCTGCCAAGCCGGCGAAGCGGAAATCAGCACCTACGAGCGGGCCTAAACCAAAAAGTGGGATCAGTCGAATTTACAGAAGTTTTGTCAGAGGAAAACATACCCTCGGCGGGCCTGTACAGACGATTATTGTTACCATGGTTACTACAAGTGTGGTTATTTTTTCCACTAGTTCCATCAATGAATCTGATTTCAATGTAGAGACAGCCAATCATGTTGATACAACAGGTAATGAGATCGATGGTATATGTGGTAGTTTGGGGGAAAATGCTACAGAATAAATCAAACATAAAATGTTGAGGGCTAATACATTGATTTAGGACAGCTTCTGTCCAATCCGGTCCTGATGGTTGAGAAGAAAACACTAACAGTCTCTATTGGTCAAGTAGTAATTGAACTGAAAGGGTTAAAGTTAAAATTACAAATGTACAGCAGTGGACTGATGCATTTTTAATTTTCTCTTCAGTATATGCCACAGTACACCCTACATAATTTCTTTGGCTTGTTTAATTAAATCCACACTGTTTGTGTAGGGGCTAGCAGGTAGGCTAACAGATATAAGGTGGCAGTTTTATAATGGTCAATTTCAAATGAGAATTGAAAGAAATTCAAGTGTTTCATGAAAATTTGATCAGGAGCTTTAGCTTCTGTACATGGTACCATCGTTTATTGGTCCGGTGCAAAACCTTCCGTTGGGGGGGGGGGGGGGGGGGGTAAGTGCTATGACTATAACAATTATCGGTTTTGTGTGAAACAGCAGTGCCATTAATTACATAAATGTTTGAATTGTAGCGGGCCTCATCCATTTAAAAAGGCCCGTCTGCTAAATATCAATATGCTTCTAGAGATTTTTCAGGTCAAAGGTACCCCATTATAATACAGGAACCAGAGACTTTCAACAAGACCACTTCAGCCTTGAGCATGATTCCCCAGTGCAACACAATCTGCAGGACCTAGGTTATTCCCCAATTAAAGTAGAAGTTTATGCAGCTTATTTACAAAACTCTGATTATAATAGGAAGAGTTAAGAAATTTTGCCAAAGGGGTTTTATGAAGGTTTCTAAATTAATGGTCAAAAGGGTAGTTACTAATTGTTTTAATTTAAAGTCAGCTAGGGATAATGAGCTTGGAATTCTGAAAAAAGTTTTAAAAATTATGCTGGAAGAGTTACTGGCCCATTCCATTCAAGACTCTTTTCCAGTCTTAGGCTTTAATTCACCTGTAGGTTTAGTACCGAAAAAAAGATGGATGATTTAAGTTGATTCATCATTTATCTTAACCAGAAAACTTGAGTGCTAATTCATCATTTATCTTAACCAGAATTCCTTTATTGATCCATCTTTCTCCTCAGTCAATTACCCCTCATTACATGATGCAGTTAGGTTACTAAGTTTGTTAGGTAAGGGGGCCTTGAATTTGGAAAAATGGACCTCAAGTCTGCATTTAGGTTGCTTCCTGTTCGCTCGGCAGATCTTTAAGCTTTTAGGATTTAAATAAATATTTTGTGGTGTCTTGTAGTCTTTCTGAGGAATGTATATTGAAGCAACAGTCTGGTCAGAAATCTGTTGTGCATTACCGGTACTTAGATGATTTTTGGTTTCCTGGTAGGGCAGGTAGGAATACACGTGATGAACTCATGTCATTCTTTGTGGGGCTATGCGAGCAGTTAGGTGTCCCCTCAATAGCTGATGATAAAACAGTGTGGCCTTCCACTCCCCTGACCTTTTGGGGTTTTGAGTTAGATTTGTTTGAAATGATGTTAAGAATCCCAGTTGATAAGTAGAATAGTTTAAAGGATTTGATCAACAGTTTTATGTCAAGAAAGAAGGCTACCCTAAAAGTATTTAAGGCTCTTGCAGTATTGTTGAATTTTTGTTTGCGTGCCATTCTGTTAGGCCGGGCATTCACTAGGCATAATTCATGACATCATGCAAGGGGTCTGTAAACCACATCACTTTATCAGGGTTTCTGTGGTGGTTAAGGAGGACTTGAAAGTGTGGCTTACTTTTTTAGATTTGTTCAATGGGTGCTGTTACTTTCCACAAATTGACTTTGTAAACAATGATCAACTCCAATTATTTACTGTTAATTCATGGATTTCAGAATTATGTTGTGGCACTTTCTTCAAGAATCATTGATTGTTTTTTAAGAGGCCAAGTGAATGGGTTGGTACTAAAGTAATCAGGGACATAACATTTTTTAGCTTGTTCCAGTTTAAACAATATACAGTTCAAGGCTTGTCTTATTATCTTGTGGGTCACATCCGATTTGGCATCCTGATGAAAAATAGATAATAGATCATCTGTCATATTCTACGGTAAGAACATATCTGTCAGGTACAAGCTTTAAATGTCAACTTGATGGTTCTTGAGACTTTGTTATTATGAAAAAGATGGTGGTAGGCATGTCATGACTGCAAAGTTCTGTAGATGCTAGATTGCCAATTATATCAAGAATTAGTTCGTTGGGGATTAAAACCTTACAAGAGATAAATAAGAATACCAAGCTCAAATTCATTGATGGCTAAAGACTCAATTGTTTGTATTACTTCTTAAGCACCTAAAGCAGTATAGCTTGATAGGTTTTCTAATACCTTAATGCTAAATCTTATTTTAAATATAATCATTTTTGTTTACAAATATTTCAGAGGGTGTAAGAATTTGCACATATTTTTGGATCGTCAATATTATGGCATGATTTTGGGATTTCAACAAATGGTGCTGCCATGATTACTAACAATAGAAATTTCTGTGAAATTCTTTCAAAATGCTACTCCTCCTACAGTTTTGGTCTTATTTCAAGATAACTTGGCACACAGGTGGACTATGCTAGGATACATGATTCTGTACATCGGTTTTTATATTGATGAGTGGCAAGGATCATTTTTCTATTTATTGCTGTTTTAAAGTTTCAAGTATCAATTGCTACTTTTCTCTTCCTTTGTTTTAAGTATAAACCAGTAGAGCTACAGTCTCGACAGAGACTTCTGGTTTTGGTTATGCTAGAAAAAGTGGGAGGGGGGGGGTCCAATTTTGTGTTATCCAGGTTGAAAGCTAATATCTAGTGGGAGGGAAAAGGCGGCATGAAATGGTGACATCTCCTCCAAAAAAATCAAATTTATGTTAAGGTATGAAATTATAATCTGGTTCTACATTGCAATGGCAAAGACATTGGTCAAATTCCATTATGTGTTTTGCATTATAGCATAAATAATTCTTTTGATTCAATTTAAGTTCTGTTATCAAACAACAATTATGGAAAATTCTTTGGTTTCAGATATTACCTAGATTGATTTGGCGTAATGCTAGAGACAACCATGCTCTTGCTAAAATCGGGTTTTGAGTTTATAGCTTTGTTGTTGGCCGATCAAGGGGGGTATATTTGTTGCCCAGAGTTCACTTTGGTTGATCATACTCTACTTTAAGAGGATGGGGTGCACTTGTCAGAGCAAGGCAATGAGATATTTGTTGAAACTTTGAGGAAAGCATTGCATAATTTTAAAATGTCAAGGGTGGGCTTTAATGGCCATGGCACTCTATTTCACTGACTAAATAATGTAAAGCACACTAAAATAGACACACAATAGATGTAGCTGATGTGATTGTTTTATACACATTTGTCTTAGTATGCAATGTTAATTTATTTGCTTTGCCATTCTTTGAAAAGGAGGGGTGCGGGGGGGGGGTGTTATCATAAGCGTTCAGCTACCGCCATTGTGGCGGTGGACACATAGTGTCCATTGGCGCAATCTTTAGCTGAACTTAAATAGGGTTATATTTAGTGAGCATCTGTTCCCAGGGCTCGCTACAACTGTACATAATTATTTTCAATATGTGTGAAATTTCAATTTGCTTATTTGTGACAGACTGGATGAAACATTTGCAATGTATTATTTGCCAGTAGGTTGCTTAACAGCTTCATTTGTATATTTGCCTATTTCATATTCATTTCTATATTTGCCTACTTCATGATGATTTTCATTTACATGTATTTGCCATTTGCCATTTGGGTTGTCAAAACCACCCAATGTATTTGCCCATTTCATGATGATTTTCATTTACATGTATTTGCCATTTGGGTTGCCAAAATCGCCCAATGTATTTGGGTCGGTAACCTTGGTTACGATTGTAACCAGTAACTAAATGTAATTTCCTGAAAATTGTAGTGCTGCCATGGCCATTATTCGCCATTAAACTTTAAGAAATTTATATATGTGTGGTTTTCTCTAATAATTCGATTTAATTGCTGAAAATTAAATCGCGTTATTAGAGAGGCCCATATTCGGGGTTATCGGGTCATTAGTATTTCCCCGTTCTTTCAACTTTTGGTATTTTAGTCGAATCCTTAGGACTTCCTTTTCCGTTAGAGAATGAAGGGGAGCAGACATATCCTGCATCTCAAGATAAAAATTTGTTTATTTATTTTTTAATGTGTTAAAAAATTCCCACCCACCAACACCCTATATGTAATGTATGAATATATAAAATAAATTGTCTGTTTGGTGTCAATTTTCTGCTGCCTAAATTTTTCTATTTTCAGCCTTGTGCATCTCGTAGTTCAACACCTAACTTCGTCATGGCGCACTGCATGGATGTAACCTCCGATGGCTGTTGATGTAACCAACTGTTACCGTACCCGCACCATTGAAGTTACAACTCTCTAGATGCGTTCCAAAATCTGTCGTTGGACTTGAATAGTGATTTATATGTGAACCTTGTACATCTCTTAGTTCAACACCTTACTTCGTCATGGCGCACTGCATGGATGTAACCTCCGATGGCTGTTGATGTAACCAACTATTACCGTACCCGCACCAATGAAGTTACAACTCTCTAGATGCGTTCCAAAATCTGTCGTTGGACTTGAATAGTGATTTATATGTGAACCTTGTACATCTCGTAGTTCAACACCTTACTTCGTCATGGCGCACTGCATGGCTGTAACCTCCGGTGGCTGTTGATGTAACCAACTATTACCGTACCTGCACCAATGAAGTTACAATTCTCTAGATGCCTTCCACAATCTGTCGGTGGACTTGAATAGTGATTTATATGTGTGTGAGTATCTTGCCCCAGAGCTCACTGTTGTCTTACAATGCAATCTTTAGCTGAACTTAAATAGGGTTATATTTAGTGAGCATCTGTTCCCAGGGCTCGCTACAACTGTACATAATTATTTTCAATATGTGTGAAATTTCAATTTGCTTATTTGTGTCAGACTGGATGAAACATTTGCAATGTATTATTTGCCAGTAGGTTGCTTAACAGCTTCATTTGTATATTTGCCTATTTCATATTCATCTCTATATTTGCCTACTTCATGATGATTTTCATTTACATGTATTTGCCATTTGCCATTTGGGTTGTCAAAACCACCCAATGTATTTGCCCATTTCATGATGATTTTCATTTACATGTATTTGCCATTTGCCATTTGGGTTGCCAAAATCGCCCAATGTATTTGGGTCGGTAACCTTGGTTACGATTGTAACCAGTAACTAAATGTAATTTCCTGAAAATTGTAGTGCTGCCATGGCCATTATTCGCCATTAAACTTTAAGAAATTTATATATGTGTGGTTTTCTCTAATAATTGTTTTTGTCAAACTCTCTTTTTATTGTATATATTCAAGCTTATCCAAGTTAATATTTGGATAAAAGAAACTTCTTTTTACGTTCTCTTCATGATATAATGACCACATTTTATGTAAATATAATTAGCAGCAATCAGAGAACTTTAAGGCTAATTTACCGATTTATATCGTTCTGAATTCAAATTAAATTATTTATAATAGAAATGGATGGATATCTGTTCATTTTCATATTGAGTCAAAAATCAATTCACGTCACAACAAATAAATTATCGCAAGGCACAATATATTAAAATTTCAAATAAAATTTACACTTTAGTTTTCCAATTTTAAATCATACCTTCATATTTCTATTCAAACCTATATATTTATTTGAAATGGTTCGATGAGTTCATTTTGATATTGTGCCAAACACTAAATAATGTCCTCTCAGCTAACAGGTAATGTGATCCATGTTTTAAGACCTCGATATTACTAAAATATTGACATTGATGAGTTATTCATTGCCAGATATAGACAATAGGTAAAATCGTTCAAATTTCAAGCGAAAGTACAATTAAGGTAAGGAATAATTTTTTTTTCGAAATGAATACTTAGTTTGGTAATTTTCAAGGGAAAAAGGTACATGGTGTTCCAAATATTTACATGTATTGACTTTTGAATGTAAGAATGGTCAATTACATCTTTTTGGATTAATTTAATGTATGTATCCCTCACATTTCTTATAATCTTCCACACACATCTGTTTACATATTGTCATTTGTTGATATGAAGCAGATCTAGATTGTTGTGTGTATCATTCGATCATATAGAATTTTAATAAGAAACAAAACTAATAGGGTCCTTCTCTTAGCAGTTGAAATTAAAGATAATGTAATGTCATATATTTTAAATCAGGAATTTCAATCATTCAACCATACATTGACACAAGCACTTGGCATGCATTACTAAGAACTGTCTTTTGCTAAGTAATTAAAAAATAAAAGCGATTTTAAAGTGCACATTAAAGAAGCTATTACAAATAAAAAGCAATTAATTTTTAGCGATATTTAATTTTAGCGATCTTGGCACCCTCGCTAATAATGCCAAAATTAAATCCTCGCTAAAATTTCTACTTATATGGTATTCCTTATTCCAAGAAGCAGATACTGATTTCGCGTTCTGTATCCAATCGCATCACTGGCCAAAGTTAGCGCTACCGTGGAAAGAAAGAAGTTATGAGCGGGGCTGGCCAGATCAAAATGTTTTAGATGGTATATTAAGTGGAGGTTTTCATGTTGTCCCTATCGGAAGTACATCTGAAAATGAACTCGAATGGAGAATCTCGTTCTCAAAAGCAGAACATAAAATCGTTTATTCAATGAATCACTGTCAGTTTTTGTGTTATAGCCTTTTCAAAATTTTTCTGAAAGAAGTTGTTAATGGCCGGACCAATACAACCATTCTCTGCTCATACTTCATAAAAACCATCGTGTTTTGGGTCATACAAACCAATACGTCTTTGTCTTGGACACCTGATAATTTATTGTCTTGTTTCTGCAAAAGCTTTAAATTATTGATATCCATGGTGCTTACTGGAAATTGTCCAAACTTTTTTATACCACAAAACAACATGTTTAGAGTGAAAGTCACTGGTTCTGTACAACGCTTATTGTTAAGTCAGTTATATGATTTGTATAGTAAGGGGATATCCTGTCTACTATTAAGTGAAACAATCCAACCTTACCTCAGCCTTGCTTCATTTAACAGGACATTGAGATTCAGTTCAGACGAGAGCAGTATTATATCAAGCACTGATTTAGATAGGTCTTTATTTGTTGAATTATTAATATATCATCCAACAATTCGGAATGTTGAGGAATTTGCAATTTACGTAAAACAAATAGAGAGAATGACTAGTGGAGTGTTGACATCGTATCAGGCACTCATGTTACAATATATGACAACATGTGTGCTAAGGAATACTGCAATGCTCTTACAGAGTTGTATGTGTCTAAATGAAAATGGGAATAAGGTTTGCTATAAAGCCAAGATAGATGCTTTACTACAGCAGTCCTGTAAGTTTGGATATTTATCTAATATTCTGTATCTTGCTATGTACTTCTACAGAACACATAGATATGAAGACTCACTAAGTTGTTTACATAAAGCGTATGAGAGAATGTCATTGCCGTATATCATGTATATGGAGCATGTTAATGTTTATATGTACAGTTACTACATGGAAAGGAATACCCTAGGTACTAAGATAAGGAGAGCTGTTGTTAGAAATATTGATATTTATTGTGACTACAGTTACATTGTTGAACTTGTATTAGAGCAGGAGATAAGTAAAAAGAATAACATGCTGACATTACACATCCCACCTCTAGTGATGTTACACATGTTGTTTATACTTAATTACTTCAGACTGGGTGACACAGTCAGGTCAAAACAATCTCTTAGTGATTTACAGACCTTGCTTTGCAATGATGATATAATTTGTGTACCTCCTCTCCCTCTCCTAAGAGATATTTCGTGGCAAATTCTGGGTATCTGTCACCAAATTTTAGGAAACTATTTAAAATCCCTACGATCTTATCAATATTCATTACAACAAGAACCATTTCATAAGCTTCAGAAAGCAACATTAGTAAGAATAAACAGTCTCCCCCATGTCTCCCAAATGTAGCATTCTGAGAGTGTTTAATATGCGAGTTTATTAACACATCATTTTGATTTATTGTATGTCACTTACATTTATAATTTATATATATGTTCTTCTCTATGATATAAATATATGTCAGGCCATGTAGATTGTATAGATTTACTAGGTGCATTATACATACATTAATGTTTTTGTTCTTATAAAAGTATGAATAAAATCATAATAGAAGAATCATCATTAACATTTTTCTGTAAAAAAGGTGATCTCTTCCTTTTATGATTTTATATTAAACACTGAATTGTTGATTAATGACATATTTTATGTTTTGTTCATCTGTATTAAATGTACACATTTTTTAAAAGAAAAGCATCGTTATAGGAATCAAGTAGGTATATTCGGACTACAAATATGAATGAATTAATTATAATTGTTCACAGGAATTTATCCTCATTTCTTCTCAAATTCAGCGGTAAAAATAAGTTTTCATAAAGTCTTAGGTTTAAATTTCAATGTGATCTTACTGAAATAAAATTAATTTGCACAGCACATATTGTTCATTTATTTTAAATGTCAATCTACATTTTGCTTTATTATAATTACATTATATGATCGCATTTTGAGCATATCATGTTTTAGTGATTGAACTTTTTTTTATGTAAGAATCACATGTTCTTTAAATTTTCTTCAGCATTTGTTGTCTAAACAATTAATTAAGGCATAAAGTGCCCTTTTTGGTTGACGTTTTGTTTTTATTTTGCTAAATATCGTTTCTTAGTTAGAGTGTCGTGTTTTACTGTTTTACACATACCATTAAAACTTCATTTCCATTAAAAACTTTTTGTCGTAGAGAAATAAAGTAAATGTCCAATTATACATTCCGTGTTATTCATTGCTATGTTAAATGTTGGAATCAAAATGTTTGGAAAATAATCCTACTGATGATTAGTCGGAAAATGTTCCTCCTAAAGTATAAAATGCTTACGATTATTACTACTTTTGATATCAACGTTGTGTGGGGGTACTGATTGATACGGCACAGTGAATACAGCTTCAAATCCTGAGATTATGTTGTGTTATAATCTCTTTGCATTTTATAGATTAGGAACTATTTATAGATTATAAGAAAAAAATTTAAATGACCGCCAATATACGTCGGAGGAACTTATTCCTTTCAAGCTGACTTTTATATTTTTTTAAAGAAAATAAAGGGACAACTTTGAGTGAATATAATCAAATAATAGTATATGTCTTTCACGACTGACAAAAAGAGTCTTAACAAAGATACTTGACAATAATACAGAGTTGTGCCTTCACACTACA
>NW_026938082.1:0-11679 GCF_032062105.1 Saccostrea cuccullata
GTTATGAACAAAATGTAAAAATTTTGGGAAGGTTTCGTCCTAAAGTGTTGAATAATTATTTTTGTGATAGGACAGTAGGACTCTAGCAGCACTTTTTGTGGTACGGAGATGTTTTTACATAACAGTTATTAAAAATTGAAATTAATTATCCCCGGGGTAGTGTTGAACTTTTCACTTTTTCATTAAGGCATTTTTTCTAATTATAGACGTCACGTGGTGACGTCGTGGTTAAGTGCTACCTGTAGTATATGTCCCATTGAAGTCTATAGAAAGAATATTTATAGCAAAAGTTTCATCCTTGACTTTTCCGAAGTATTAGTGTTACATAATTATAAAAAAGTGTTAATTCGTCGAATTCTGATCCATGTGCTGCCTTAACTAACCCGCGTGAACAAATTTGACAGCTTTTTTTGTCAGACTCGTTCGAGATCATCATTTAACTTATTCAGGTGTATAATATTTTGGCGAGTTTTATTATTATTTTTTTTTACAGTATATTAAAGTTAATTTTTTTGAACAGTAACAGTGATCTAGAAATAACTATCAACCAGACATCAGTTAGCTAGGAATAAGTGATCGAAAATCCATTGCTGATCATGTTCCCTCAGAGGGTATATGTATAGGGTGTATGTATATACAGCTGCAATATTTTTGTATTCACGCAGAGGAAGAATACTCTGCAAGTTAATTTTGTCAGGTGACTAGCCTAATATTACAGGCTTAATAGATGTTACATTGCGGCTTATGATACAGAAAGCGAAAGAATAAATTAGTGTACCTTGGCATTGTCCCAAGTCGTCTTTGTCTTGACATCTAAGTAGCAGTGACCATCAAATGGTATCCATCCGCTTTTGCAGGCTATAAAAGAAAAGGGGTAAAATAACTGGATAGCTCTTTATTATTTTTTTTAATTTATAGCAAACTATTCGATTGAGTTCCTCTTTTTACTATTATTTAATACTGTTAAATTAATATGAAAAAAATCCCAAAAGGATTCATTAAACGCCCATTCTTCGAAATAACATTTGTTGGTATGACAAGTTATAACTTGTCCTTTCAGTATGAACAAGGACATATTTTAATTCAAGTTGAGTTTGCAAGATTCACATTTATTAAAATTGCACTGAACAGGCTTAGGATTTAGTGAATAAATGGAGGAAGAATTCTTACACAAGATTGTTTAAGGATGTTTAAGGATTTTTTTTCTTTTTGTAAATAGTCATTCGAGTATATAAATGTCCCCCAAGCTTCAAATTGTTTAGTGCTTAATTGTGTCCAAGAAAATGTAAAATGAAAAAGTAATATATTTAACAGGAATCAAGCTCAAAGGTTCAT
Source organism: Saccostrea cuccullata (assembly GCF_032062105.1). Classification (NCBI taxonomy): domain Eukaryota; kingdom Metazoa; phylum Mollusca; class Bivalvia; order Ostreida; family Ostreidae; genus Saccostrea; species Saccostrea cuccullata. Next base: position 1,336 of record NW_026938082.1, read on the forward strand.
TTAAACAATACAGATTGAGAGCAGAGCAAACACAGACCTCAAATTTTTGTCAGACCTTGTGGATTTTCTGGAGTAGGGATATAATTTATTCATAGAAACAATTTAAACTAGTTACAAAAACTTCCAATATATCTATAATATTTTCTAGAAAAACTGCATCTTTGACTGTTGACCTTTCGTTTGAGATATTTTTAAATGTTCATTGAGATGCCAACATCAACTTCGAGCAATGCAGGATTTTTTGTGCCAACGTCTTCTGCGACACGAAACCTCAATTTATGCATTCGGAAGAATCGGTCTACACCTCTTACAGTGGGATTTCGTACTTGCTACTTTTATTTTTCATTAACGTCCCTCTAAGAAAATTCACTCATATGCTTGGCAATCATGGCCATTGAGCAGCGAGGGATCTTTTTCGTGCCAGTGGTTACTGCGACACGGGACATCAGTTTCTTATGGTCTTATCCTTAGGACAGGACTACACGTCCCACAATGAGATTCCAACCCGCGAGGTTAGGATCAACGTCGTCCTCTGCGCCTCTAGAACAACCGCTCTAGCAACTGTCGCACGTGGGCGATTTCTATGGTAATCCCTTTTACTTTTTATTCGTGAAATATTTTTTTTCCCTTTAAATAAGAGAGATATCTCTCTAGCATAGAAAGATAACTCTTTAGCTTATAGAGATATCGCTTTGACTGATGGAGATATCTTTATACCTTAGAGAGATATCTCTTTAAAAAAAAGAGATATCTCTTTTTGTAAGAAGATATCTCTTTTAATTGGAGAGAAATCTTTATAAGCTAGAGAGATATCTCTTTAAACGAGTGCGATATCTCTTAAAGCAATGGACCGAATTATTCTCAGCTTATGAAATTATGAAATATTACTAATTCGAAATCTAGACAACATTGAATCACTTGTCATGCTTAGTAACGCTATAATGTTGAATATCACAAATATGTCGAAATTTAAAAACACTTTAATGTAATTCCGTGAATAAAAATTTTACTTCCGGTAAAAGGAAAAGTCATTTCAAATGGAATTTACATAAAAATAATGAAGAGAGGTATCTCTTTGCAATAAAGAGATATCTATATTTGCTTGAGAGATCTCTTATAGACACTTTTGAAAGATATCTCTTTAGACAAACTAAGAGAGAGATATCTTTTACTTTAAGAGATATCTCTTTAACTCGGAAAGATATCTCCAAAAGTAAAAGAGATTCATATATTTCTAGGCGAAAAGGATATCTCTTTATCGTTCAGAGATATCTCTTTTCACGAAAGAGATATCTCTCAAGGAGAATGAGATATCTGCTCAAGTGGAAGAGATCTCTCTTATAAAAAGTGATATCTCTCTAAGTTTAAGAGATATCTCCTTCTCATGGAGATATCTCTTAAAAATGAGAAATATCTCTTTAAGGTGGGAGATCTCTTTAAAATGAGAGATATATAATTCTAAAATAAATTTTATTTTCCGAATGAATAGTAAAAGGGCTTGTCATATATTTCTGCTTTGTTTCAAATTATAATATTTACATTTGCAAATGTTTTCCTTTCTATAACACTACTGAAAGCAAGCGTTTTTATAACTGTATATAAACAGGTACGGGGTCAAGAGGTCATAGATGTGCGGATGGATAAACGTTCGACGTAATTTCTCAGTGACGTCATAAAAAGTCGACGCGCGTTCAGTGGATTACATACATGCCGTTGGGTTTGAAATATAATGTATTTCATACGTTAAAAGTCACAATCAGGCAAATTTAAAGTATCAATAAGTCACAAATGTAAATAAAAGTGATAAGGTATCATTTGTTGAGTTTTATTGGGATGTAAAACGGGTTGGCACATGATCAAATCTTCCATAAAGCCCTTCGGGCTTCGGGCTACCCGTTTTACATCCCAATAAAACTCAACAAATGATACCTATTTCTTAGATATTCACTTTACCTTCAACTTCACAATTCTCCCCAGTATAACCTTCATTACATTTGCATTTGTAACCTCGTGTACTGGACGTATCTGCCTCACAATTTCCATTCTGACAAGCATGACTGTCACAGACATGGACTTAGGGAAAAAAATATTTAAATCTAAGAGATTCACAGTTTACAATGCATAGCTATTTAATTTAATATCCAATGGAAAAAAAACGAGATGCACAAGACTCAAATAATCATTTTATTTGTGAATGATTTCTGTTTTTAAATGGTTCTTCAGATAGTTTGAAATTAATTTTATAGATTAAAATAATTATTTGCAATGAGTAGAAAATGTCTTGTAATATTTAAAAAAAAAAACAACATAAAATGCCTTACACTGACATACTATCCCTGAATACCCCTCGGGACAGGTACATGAAAATATAGGTTCACTTTGGGTGCACCATTTTTCATTTGGCATTTTGAATGTAAACTTTCCACCATTTTGACATGGGTTAGGAGTGCAGTCAACGCCTGAAACAATATACTTGTCATCTAAGTATAATTTTTTGCTAATAAACATACCAAAAATATATATAACTAGAGCAAAGCTCGTTGCAAAGCAACGAGTAGGTCTTCCGTCCGGTTTTGACCGAAAGTGACGTCAACATAAGAAAGCAATGAGCTTAGTAATCTCCAGCAACTTCATATTTCCAATTTTTCATCAAAACCTTCAAAATAAACTAGTTTTGGCTACTTCCGGTTTGACCGGAAGTGACGTCGACGGACGGAAAATTAAGATTTAAGCATCCAGTGACATATGTAACCCCAAAACCTTTAAAGAAAGGCAAAAATATGCAATTTTTTACTACTTCCGGTTTGACCGGAAGTGACGTCGCCGGACTTATTTTGACGACGCCATTAGATAAAGCTTGATATTTTAAACAACTTTGCTTCTTTGACATATTACAAATTCTCAATACTTTTTGAGATATTAAGGAAAAGCTTTTAGCCCCTTTCCGCCCTATATTATAGGGGCCAGCCCCTTATCGTTAATATCCTTTGAAAGATCGTCACATTTTCTACAACTTTTGTTCTATATGTCTTAACAAAATATTTGTAGGTAAAAAGATATCGAAGAAAAAGTGTTAGAAATTTTAAAATTCTCGACATGCCCTTTTTCGGACCATAGCGAGCGTCGGCGTGCAGCACTTCCGGTGAAAATGAAATACGTATGTCACATCTACATATATTGCTCTATCATTGCTGAAAAACTCAAGTTTCTATCCTAAGCCGTTTCTGAGAAAACTCGCGGACAAACTGACCCTCTTAAAATCACTAAATCGCAAAAATCTCAAAACCGGAAGTGACGTCATCAAAACAAAAAATTATATATCAGGTTTGTTTGATGTTCTATCAGTCCTGAAAGTTTCATGAAAATCAAGCGAGCCGTTTCCGAGAAATCGTGTACACAAAATCGGTAAGAAAAAAAACAATAAAAATAATAAAGATAGTGGAAAAGAAACCTAAGAATAACAAGAAGGTCTTCCGCTGAAGACGGAAGACCTTAAATATAGCCTCATACGAAAGATCCAACGTCCAAAATTGGGTTTTTAAACTCGCGACTCAAGAGTAATCGCTCTTAGAACCCATTTGCTATATGTAGTCGACTCACAGATGAAGAAGACAAAACAGTCAGTTTAAAATAAAATATTAAATGTGAATATCCCAGGCGATTTATTGTATATTGTTTAACGTCCCTCTCGAGAATTTTTCACTCATATGGAGACGTCACCGTATGCAGGTGAAGGGCTTCGAATTTAGACCTATACTCTACACTCAGGGCCATTGAGCAGTGAGGGTTCTTTATCATGCCAGCGCCTACCGTGACACGGGACCTACGTTTTTAAGGTCATATCCGAAAGACCCGTGACTTTCACTTCTGATGCCGAGCGCTTGGCGAAGGAACAGTCACTACCTATTTTTATGTTCCCCAAACGAAGTTGGGGAACATATTGTTTTTACTCTGTTTCTTATTATTATTATTCTTATTATTATTTTTCTTCTTCCTGGGAAAATTTTGTCCACGAGTGATCTTGTAAACTACACATCCGACTTAGGTGAAACATTTTTAGGGTAAGTAGGCATGTTATGTAGATTTGCGGAATCAAGTTCATTTTGCGCGCACGTGCTTGCAAGAGCACGCGCGTGCAAAACTTAAAATGACCAAAAAATAATGGATATAACCGTATGTTTTCTATTTTGTGAGGAAAGGTTTTGAAACTTATAATGTAAGGATATATTAGTAGTATACAAGATGACATGGTCAAAATAGCAAGATTGCACGCGCATGCACGTGCGCTTCGCTCTGATTGGCTGAAACTAAAGTCTTAATATCTTTTTTGTTTTTTGATAAAATCATTTGAAATTTTGAACATAGTCGTACAATAGGAGATCTACAGCCTGAAATATAAGATTTATCATGAAAGCATGTGCATGCACATGTGCTTGCAAGAGCTCGCACGTGCAACACAAGAAATGTCCAATATAATTGATACAGACGTACATGTAACTATTTAAATTATTGATGAAATGCTTTGAAACTCATATTATAAGTATATATTAGAGGCATAGACAAAATGACATGGTCAAAAAAGTAAGATCTCACGCGCATGCACATGCGCTTCGCTCTGATTGGCTGAAACTAAAGTCTCAATATCTTTCTTGTTTCTTATCATAATCCTTTGAAATTTTGAACATAGACCTACATTATGAAGTTCTACAGCATGGTATATAAGAATTTTCATGAGAGCATGCGCGTGCCCGCGTGCTGCAATCTGACTGGCTGAAACTTTAAATGGCTATATCTCCTTTGTTTTTTGACGAAATGCCTTGAAATTAAAAACATAGTCATGCATTAGGATATCCTACAAAATGAGATAGAAAAAAATCATCAAATCACGCGCATGAAGGTGTGCTGCAATCTGATTGGCTTAAACTTGAAATGGCTATAAATCCCTTGTTTTTCAACCAAACAGGATGGGATTTAGAATATAGATAGATATAAGGGACTCCTACAGGAAGGTATAGTCATCATGCACGTGCACGCACGTGCGTGCATTTGGAACGAGTTAAATGAAAAATACACTTGAAAGAGTGATGTTTCATACTTTTGGACTGAATGCTTTAATACATTGTATATTAAAATATGTAGATAGTGTAGACAAGATGATATGATCATATCGCACATGCATTCACATGCGCACGGGTGCAATGCAAAAATTTGAATATAATTGGTATCCTTCTTGGAAAACGTTGTTAAAGTCAAAAATGCACAGAGGTTGTCTTATTTAATGAAGCTTACAGGGAATGTGGCACCAAAAAGGAGTTGGGGAGCGTTTGGGGAACATCTGTAACGGTTCCCGTTACAATTAGAACTAGTTACTTCTTAGGTTTGACGCGGCGCAGGGAACGAGAATCGAACCCGGGCCTCCCGATCACGAAGCAATTTCCCAGGCGATATTTTTTTTTTATTCCTACGATGCTTAAAATCTCTTTCTTTTTTTTCTTTTTCAAAAGATTTTGAAGACTTACGAGTATTGTTCGATCCCTTTGTCGTGGACGTAGCATGTAGATGTGCAACATACACCACCAAAATAACAAGAAGAGTCTAAAAAGTAAAAGCAACATTCTAATATAAAAAAATCAACATTTTGGGTTTAATAATTATAAGAACATTGCTTTATTTCTTGCACATCACCAAGCTCAATTCATTCTGTATATTTACGGCAGACTAGGTCGTGTTTTTTTTACGCATCATGCGCAACATTCTAATGAAACTTACAAGCTGTTTAATACAGTTTATGTTCTGTATCATAATATTTTTGCAGTAAAAATTTTGTCCTTTCGGAGCTAGCCGGTATTTTAAAAGCTGAACACTACTCGTAAAATGCAACGATTGCCATATTTTTTTCACAACTGCTATCCCGACAACCACTCTCCTAACAGTTGAAAGTAAATGCTAGAGGTCTCACTGGTGTGGGTTTTGATGTCAACTTCAGAGTACAAGTGTGTGCAGTCAGAATGTGGTCCAACAAATAAATTTGCCATTTTTATTGAAAAAGCAGCTGTCAATGATATAAAAAATCCTGGACTTTTATCGTGGGGGAATGGTTGTATATAAAGTTGAAAAGTCGTAAGTTTTTATGCTGTCATCAAAATAAAATATATACATGTAAACTAAGCATGCCTACAAGAAGTTTTATGAAGCAATCAAGGTGAAATGCACCGCAGAGCACAATAATTTATTTGAAATATTTTTTCGCAGATATTTTGTTCCAAACTGCTCTTAGTCTTTCTCAAATTAAAAATAAGATAAATACATAGGGATTACTTTCAAAAGTTTTCCTTTTTTTGGATTGACTCAAAACTTTGTTTAGTCCTTGGACACTAATAAAATGTTTTACTCAATTTAAATAATTACATGTACGTGTAATATCCAATTACCTTAACTGTTTCCATTGTAACCGGTGTTTAAGATTAGACTGTGAAGACAAGTGTCAAGTCTCTATTTAAAAACAATTGAATTGCATTAAGATATTGGCAAATCGTATCATAATAAAACGCAAAATGTAAAAAAAAAAGGTGTTGAATATTTGAAATTTGAGTGTTCGAATCAAAAATCTGAATTTCTGAAAAATTGAAACGTTTCAAAGTTGAAATTTAGAAATTTAAATAATGAAAAGACAAAATATGTAACTGAATTTTGGATTGTTAAGCGTAAATTTTCTGAACAAACGGTAGATTAAAAACGCAAAAGTTTAAAATATAAAAATCGTATTTGGAAATTTTAATTTTAAACATTTAAGGTAAAAATCAAAATTTTAAAACTTGTAAGTAACTTTAAAATTTAAATTTTTCCCTGCCAATAAAAAAATAGAGTCAAAAATTATATTGAAGTGTGTCAGCTCGTATTGTTGATTTTTCAACATTAAAAAAAATCATGATTACAGTACACGTACTATGATTTACTAGCAGTACCAATGCAATTTTTACGGACGATCTCATCTGTAAAACCATTAAAGTATGAAGTTATTGGTATTAAAAATTTCATTGTAATTATCTTGAAGTGTCTCTTTTCATTTATACATGTATGTCCAGCGAGGTCTAGACTGTAATTAATTAAATTGAATTGACAGTTTAGCATTAGAAACTAAAAATCGGTACAAAATTCGCATTATAATTTGATTAATAAATTTATATATTTATCTAATTGATGACGACGATCTTACTTTGATGCTAATATTGTACATAACTGTGGCGGAACTAGGTACTGATTCTTTTAACTCTGGTGCTAAGGAATTTAACTGCTCCGCCACGTTAAACGGACCATGATGAACCCTGATGCTACAAGCATTATACAGTACCCGCATCGTTATTCATTACAGGATACACGATACGATAGGATACACGCACGACAGAACAGGATACACGCACGATAGGATAAACGCAAAACACGATAAACGCAAAACACGATAGACCTGATAAACGACCTTCACGATATATAAACGCAAAACCTGATAGGATTGTTTCAAAATTCGGAACGTTTTCTGACAAGACGAAAAGATTGTTTTGTTTAGTTACTGCAATATTTTAATTTAAATACTTGTAAAGCTTCAAATCTGAATTATAAAGTACATTTTATTATTATTATAAAAAATAATTAAGATCACTGGTAATTTTACAAAAGTTGTTTATTTATATATATTTTTGACAATGATTAATGGATTATTATGAAATGGAGACTGTAATTTTGTTTTAATTTCTACTCAAGGGTGTGGATTTACGATTATTTGTGTAAATGTTGAAATTCTCATCTTATGTTTGAACTATGACTCCTTTCATTATGGATATTTTAACATACACGTAATTGTTGCAGAAAAATCCCTTACATAATTATGTGCCGTTTCTCACAGGTACTACTATAAATTTGTGAAACTCTATAAATAGATTTATTATTTATGAAAAATATATTTGTACCTAATAAATTTGTCTACAAGTACTAAATTATTTCACGGAAGAAATTTATGCAATAAATTAAATATTTGTATTTAATGTCTAAAGCTTACAATCTGCGGTGTATCCAAAAATCGCAATTAAATATTAAAATCTTAGGGGAAAAATACATGTAGAAGACCGGCCGAAAGAAAGGTCCAAAGAAATCGGCTTTAAAGAACTATAAAGTTCAATAAAATTAATTTCCTGAGAAGATATCTAAACAATTGTTAATATAATGGCGCTCTGCATTTATACATGTAAACTGTGTCTACTGAATATGAATCTGCTACAACTGCACATGTACGTTTACGCTCAGTTCTCACTTATGTACATGTAAACATTTATATATCAGGAACTTAAAACCTCGTAATTAACGAATATTGAATGATAAAATACTTTTTTTCTTTACAATCATTTATACAAAACACAAAAATTTATAAACAAATATTAAAAGGGTGAAATGCGACTTTTCCGACTAAATAATTATAAATCATTGCTATTAAACTTTGTGTGTACTGTTTCTAATGCAAATGAATTATCAAACCGGCCCTGAAAGTTATTTTAGACTTACCCGGTAATTTCATATTCAGCATATTCGAAGGGCGGGATGTTGAAAGTCAGTAACCAATATAAAATAAGACAAACATGATCTAACCAAATAGCCAAAAATAATATTGACGTCTTTTATATACCTCGGTAGTGTCTTCCTGTTGTAAAAATAAAAAGTGAGGGTTTCCGAATATACACGATAAACGCAAAACACGATACTCGATAGAACCTGATAAACGATCTACACGATAAACGCAAAACACGATAAACGGAAAACACGATAGAAAACGCAAAACACGATAAACGGAAAACACGATACAATAGGATACGATAGGATACACGCACGATACGATAGGATACACACACGATACGATAGGATACACGCACGATAGGACACGATAGATTTGTAAAGAATAACGATGCGGGTACTGTAGAACAGATCTTACCGTTGCAGTTTTCCTACATGAGCACAATTTTTCAATCCTTATAAATAAAGCAAAACTCTCCATTGAAGAGTTTGTAAAAAAAAGAGAAAGTTTTGACAAGAAAAAATGAGAAGATAAACTATAAATATTACCTTCAGTACTCAGGATTCAGTGTCCAGTGCAAGTCTTTTTGTCCTTACTTTTATAGATAAGTTTTTCAATTTAATTGAGAACACCTGCCGAACAATAAAAGCAATTATGAATATATACCCAACAAATTGGACAACATTAGTTTATTGCATATATTGCATAAAACGTAATATAATTCATCAATCTTTCATTATACAATTAATTGCACTTCAAAGAAACATCTGTTTCAGAATAAATTAAAAAAAAATTAAATTGATATGATAATACTCTATACATTTATAAAAAAAAAATGTGCACTTATGATAAGGCTGTCCGAAAGCTTAAAATCGTAAAAAATACAATTTATTTTGAACTAGATTTTATTTAAAGGATTCACTGTCTAGTTAGTATAATATGCCAGAGCATACCATACTAACTAGACACTGATTCCTTATATATTTCCATTTCATTGTGAAATAAATTTTTCGATTAATAGGTTTAAATTACACAAGGCCTCCCATGTGAATTTCAATAGTTCTCGCCCACTGACGTCAAACACAAAGACATGCAGCCGCATGAGATTTCCATGCATATTAGGCCTCCTCTATGCACATACAGTAAAGACATATTTCTCATTCATTGTAAATGTTAAATGAAATAAATCATATATCATTTTAATCTTTAGCTAGACCTTCTTCAAGATATAACACTGTAAATGTATCATATTTAGCATGTACGATATTTGGAGGAAATTGATTTTTTAATGAATTAGCGAAGATTTCATTTAGCGTATTTCTTCAAATTCATAGTATGTATATGTGTGAAAGACATTTAGCGATGTATTTGATTTAGCGGTCGCTGCCTTCCGCCAAAACCACTAAAAAGAATACACAGCCAAATGTAGTACGTTTACAGTATTTTTCAGATCTTAGTTGAACATTTTATTCATATGAAGTAACATGTTGTTTAAACAATGATCAAAATACAATGTAAACTCAGAGTGTATTTATGTTTTCTCATTTTCTCCCAGAAAAATGTTTTTATGTCAAAGAAGATGTTATATCAACTTAATTCAATTTTAAAAATTATTCTCTTTTTGATAGTCCAAAGTGTTGCTGTTTGTAGAGTTTTTCATTTAAAATGTTTCAGAAATGTTTATTGTGTAGCAATTAACAATTTTCCGCTGCAATTACATGTCGCATTTTTCAGTATGTTAAACAGAGCAAGTTATAATAAGTATTATAAAATTTCTAAAGCTT
>NW_026938083.1:0-117235 GCF_032062105.1 Saccostrea cuccullata
CAATTTTGGTAGAGAACTCAATGCTGATTACAATCTTGCAAATAGTTTGACTGCTTGATGTCCAGGAGTAAAGAAGAAGATTTTTAAAGATTGCATTAATTTTAGTGGTTTTGGCCCCACCCCTCAGGCCCCAGGGGGGCAGGGATCATGAAATTCACAATTTTTGTTCCCCTTTACCCATAGATGCTTTGTGCCAAATTTGGTTGAAATTGGTTCAGTGGTTGCAGAGAAGAAGCTGAAAATGTTCAAATGTTAACAAACGACACACGACGGACGACGGACGACGACGGACGAAAACGGATAGCAATAGGTCACCTGAGTTTACTCAGGTGACCTAAAAAGAGACACTGCAAAGCATACCATTCCCTTGCAAAAGAGAACATCAACGTAGATATAAATCACTGCTTGATTTACACACTAGATTGCATGTTTATATAAACATGTAACTAGTACAATCAATGTTTCAATAATTACTTGTAAATTGTGCACAATAATGACTTACATAATGAAGTTGTATTTGTTGCATTTTAATAGAAAGCTTGGTGAACAATTCATTTATAATTTAATTACTTTGTTCAATTTTCAAACAATATGAAAATACCTTATTGGTCTACTTTCTGAAATTTTACCACCAAGCATACTATGTATGAAGCAATCTTCACTTTATTTCTATATCATCTGAAAGAAGCAAGGTTTACCTCCCTTTACGGGCTGGCCATTGACCCCCTCTTTCTATACTACTTACCTATAAAAAGTGAATGCTTCATGTCTTTGGTGATTTCAGAGAGTTAGAACATAAAAATAGATAATGTAAAATTATGGTAGCATGAACATGTTTTTCTTTCATGTACCTGAATTTGTCCACCAAGCATAAATGTATATACAGACATTTTAAAATTTGCACAAATACATATAGTGTATTGAACCATAAAATATAATATCCTTAACTTTTTATAACAATCAATAATGTAATGAACATATAAATGCAATATGGCAAGAACAATAGAAAGAAATTTAATAATACACAATTTTTATCATTCTGCTCCAAAGCATTTTGAAACAATGCAGCCCCCCCCCCCCCCAAAAAAAAAAATCAATAAATATGCAAAGATTACCTAGACCAGTGAATTTATACATTTATTAATTTAATCAACTTTTAAATTCAGATTACCCATGATTACAATTTAATAAAAATATCTGCATAATGAAAATTGATAGCTAAGGAATACATTTCAAGGAAATTTAGCTTTATTCAGTCTTTGCAGAGAACAACTACTTTAATCTTACATAACGAAAGCGAAAAGAAAGATTAAAAGTTGTTTACAAAGACCTGAATATGCTTATCAACACTTTTACAGAAAAATAAATCTTAAGATCCAAAGATATGATAAATCCAGAGAAATCGGGTTTTATTATGTATATACTACATGTAGCAGTTTCTTGAATGTGTTGTCAGTCTATAGATTCCAATTAATTTTGTTGCGGTAAATATGAGGGTAAGAATTCTAAATTTACGAGGGGGATATCTATTTCTTTATGTTTTTTTGCATGAAATTTCAATATACATATATATGCTGTTATTAAAAATATAGATTTGGGGATAATGCAAAAATAAGGATGGCTTAATAGGGAAACTTCCACAGGAATATGCTTTAGCAACAAGTCTGTACAAAGTGTTTTACACGAATAGTCTTAATTAATATAATTATGTACAACAGATTATAACAGTTTCACATTTGATGTAGCAAATTGAGGAAGCCAGTCTTTTCAGAAACGGAGTGTTAAGATAAAAGTTTCACAGGTAATATATGGCAGTCTTTTCAGAACTGTAGATAACAGTTTCACATGTAACACAGAAGCCAGTCTTTTCAGATATGGAATGTAATTGGTTTAACAGTTTCATATTTAACACGGTAGTTTATCTTTTCAGAAACGGAATGTTGGTTTATAAATTCACATGCAACACAGGAGATAGTCTTTTCTATAAATGAAATGTTGATATACCGGTAACAGTACATGTACAACATTAACACATGGTGCTAGTAGCTTAAGTCTTTTGACTTCACCGGGGCAACTGTTCCTGTTTAGAATTGTCTTTGCAGATATACCCTTTTGACAATGGGTTGTATAATAACTGTAGTAATTCTGTGTATAACACAGAAATTCTTTCATTCAAATAAATACTTAAATTCTAATACGTACTTAAATTCAATACATGTGTATCAATCACCATTAAAGTAAATCTACTATGAATAATCAATGTTAATTTAAGGAGGCTGGGGGGTCAAAAATTTAACCACAAATTAACCAACAGATTTAACTTATTTTTTAAATACGGTATCTTAAGCTGACAACATTCATTTGGAAAGGAAAAATTCATACATTTCAGTTTTCAATTTTGATCATTTCTGTATATCTTTATACGGAGCTCTTCTTTTAAAGGAGATCGAAATAGTCTGAAAATGGCTGCAACCCCCCAGCCTCGTTATAGGAAAAAGAGCACCAAAGACCCAGATTTTGACATCATTTCCTGGTTGAACCAAGATGAAGCAGAGTAATAAATGGGTAGGCTTTACCTGATTGGCTGAATTCAGGTATGTAAATATTTTCATTTTAAAGTAAAAATATTAATGTTTGAAATAAATAATGGAATGTGGGAATATTACAAAAAATATAGAAATACCAGGGGAGATTGTAGGAGTGGGGATTGATATTTTTGGCAGGGTGTCATTTACTGCCGATCTCTGTAAGTTCTAAATAACTGCAAATTTGACCTATAAACGCCGCGGAACGGTATATTTTTTCCGTGTATTTAATAAGTGCTCAGAACGAACTTTCAAATGATAACATAGATTTGTTTGAACGGGAATTAGTAAATTACTTGGAGGGCCTAAGGTTTGTATAGAGTTCTATGGGAAATTAATTGGTACATGTACTCTTTTCCCTTTAGAGACCCTGTTTTTTAATATGTAAAGTGAAGTGAAAGTCATGAAAAGTTATTTTTAGCTAAATATTTGAATATTGAAGACATTTCGAGAGAAAAAATAGCCAACATTTGAATTATTTTTCTGTGGAATTGGGGTTAGAGGTGATTTTGGGTCTTTTGTAGAGATTGGGGGGGGGGGGGGGTTACAGAGGATGGAAATTGGTAAACAATGTGTAGTTGACATGGCCAGAGGAGAAAGGTAAGTTAAGAAAATGTATCAGATTGATCTTATAATAGATGTTTGTATGTATTCATAAATTTATGTATGCATTTTACATGTACATGTAATTGTGTATTTATGAGATTTGCTATATATGTGTACATTTGGAAGTGTAGGATGGTGGCCTGGTGTTAAATTTTATTTAGTTTCTTATACGTTTGCACGTTTGGTATCTTTTCGAATAATTTATTCGGCCCTTAAAAGTGCCTTTCGTGGTGTTCATGTGAAAGGAGGGCATTTTCTGTCTTGACGTATCATATCGGTAGTGTATGTGATCTTCTGGATTGCCTCCCTTGGACTGCGGGGGGGATCAGTTTGTAGTTTGGTTGTTTCTATATTGTAGCTACACAAAGGTCTGTGTTTTCCCTTTTTTTGCTCTTTGTAGTTTCATCAGGGGGACTCTCTGCAACTCATTTTCTACTGCTTTCCAGTTTTTGTACTTAGAGCTACTTCCCTTAGACTAGCTAACCTAATATGTAGAGTTTCAACATGATATAATCTTAATTATTGTGACCTTAGGCTTCTGATTTTTTTTTCTTGAATTATTGGAATGGCATTACTGCATGTGTCACATTTGACTTTTCTAATATTTACATGTAACTACATGTAAAATTGTAAAACATGTATTCCACCCTTGACGGATCCATTTTTTAAGCATTCAGCCATGTAGAAGATATGTAATTTGGTAATTTTTCAGAAAACTTGATAAATATTGCTGTTTTCTTTATGATTTATGCATAATTTGACTAGATTTATTGATTCATTTTCATTTAAACACTATAGAGGACTTTCATCTTTCAGCTTCCTCGGACCCGGGAGAGCTTGGTATCTGATCGGCAGGGGGGGGGGGGCATTTTCTCTATATAAGAAGAAGAAGGAGACTCGCTACCCACCTGATATATTTTGTCGGACAGATTTCTGTACATTGCAGGTAAATTTTTCATTTATTAACTTTGCAGCCACTTAATATGGTGTGCATTTTGGGGTTTTAAGTCAATTATTGCATTTCTTGATTTTTTACAAATTCATCTGAATTCCCTTTTTTAAAGCATGAATTTCAATAATGTAGATTATGGTTGAACTGTATAGGACTATCAGATACTGCACTTTGATTTGTTATCAAAAGTATTAATATTCTCTTGTCTGAATTAATTGTAAACAAATATAATAGGGGGCACCTGCTATTTCTCTAAGTGTCTTTCACTGGGGGGTGGGGAAACTTTTTTGTATATACTTAAGCAACAGGAGGGGTTAGATAAGAATCATTTAGTATATCAGAGTCTCAAACAATTTACTTTGCATAAGCATAAAAAATTTCTATATCAGTCTTTTTAAAACCCTTTAATTTTGCTTAATTATCTATGATTTATCAAATTTTGGACCTTTTTTCTTTATTCTGGGTAGAATCCACCCCTATGAAAAATTTGACACACTTATGACTTTATATCATTTTATTAACATTAAAAAACAAGATCATGTTATTTTATAAATATTTTATTCATTACAGTGACAACTGTATCCAGATTTCATCACAGGAATGAAAGTTTTTCACTCTTTGGAACAGTACCTGCAGCAGGGAGGGGTCATTCATTAAGATGGTCACAGATTCCAAGACACTGAAGTGACAGGCCTCAAATTTCATACTTGTATATTGGTAAGTATAAGGTCTTTGAAAATTACAAAATTGACTAATTCTGGGATAGGTAAATATGTAAGTATAGGAAAAAGAGCACCAAAGACCCAGATTTTGACATCATTTCCTGGTTGAACAAGATGAAGCAGAGTAATAAATGGGTAGGCTTTACCTGATTGGCTGAATTCAGGTATGTAAATATTTTCATTTTAAAGTAAAAATATTAATGTTTGAAATAAATAATGGAATGTGGGAATATTACAACAAATATAGAAATACCAGGGGAGATTGTAGGAGTGGGGATTGATATTTTTGGCAGGGTGTCATTTACTGCCGATCTCTGTAAGTTCTAAATAACTGCAAATTTGACCTATAAACGCCGCGGAACGGTATATTTTTTTCCGTGTTTTTAATAAGTGCTTAGAACGAACTTTCAAATGATAACATAGATTTGTTTGAACGGGAATTAGTAAATTACTTGGAGGGCCTAAGGTTTGTATAGAGTTCTATGGGAAATTAATTGGTACTCTTTTCCCTTAAATGCCCATGAGATGAAATATGAATTTTATAATTATTATACATGTACATGCATTACCAAAACAGATACAGTGTACAAAGTACTTTACAAACACAAAAACATTAAGAGCCCTATTATACATTGCACACTAAAGAGTTCTGATTTTGTGGTATTTTTATGCAGGTAATATGCCCTTTGATCTAGACTGCATAAATTGAAATGTATAGTTTATCAGTATAGGCTAACCTGTGAGTATGGTCAAATCAAGTTTACACTAAAAAATATCTTAATATTTGATCCAATCAAATCTTTCAGATATACACCAGTACAATAATTCATTATAGCACTTTCATATTTCAGTTAAAAAAGAACATATATAATTAATATTAATTACATTCAATTTATAAATGACATAGATGTTTAGTTCAATAAATACAAAAGTATACAAATTTACATATTGCGTTACAAAACACAAAAATCCACATATTCTGTTATAAGAAAACAATGCTGTGATGAAATTTGAATGTATGCACTATATAAAATATAGGTAACCAAACTGTTTTCAGCTGTTTTTTGAAAGTTTGCAAACATTACATAAACTAAATAATTCCATCTCATAGGCATTCAATTTTTAAACATAACTTTGTCCCAATATCTTCCCAATTATGAAATACATGAATTGAAAATTTAAAATTATTTACTACATATATATATATATACATGAATATATATGTATTTTTTAAAGATACAGGGGAGTTATTGGGACATATAGGGTAGATGATGAGTGGCAACCCTTGATTTTGTAAAACCACTCTTGGCAGTTTGTAAATATTTAGCTTCCAATGGAAACTAAATATTTACATACTGCCTAGGTTGTGCTCTAGAGGGTTTTTAATACTGGAAAATGCAATTGCACCTTTATCATTAGCAAGCTTAAGGATTATTTGCAGCACAATAAATCATATTATGGTCAGACCAAGAAGCCTGAAGCACATCTGTTTGTATATCAGTAAAGTTGGTAAATATTAGGTCTAACTGTTTCTTGTTTTTTGTTGTTACCTTGTGTATCATTTGCTCACAGCCAAAGTTTTCTTTCATAAAGTTTAGGAAATGTCCATACTGACCAGTATTCAAATCCAAATTACAATCTCCCATCATCACAATTTTTTCATCTGTGTTAACAAATGGGAGCAACCTGTTTTTCAAGGTATCGTAAAAATGTTGAAGAGTACAAGAAGGCTGCTTATACAAAACTACACACTGTATTGGAGTATTGGATGGCATAATAGAAATTATGGAAAATTCAACAGATTCGGAAGTGAAGGAGTTGTATGTCAAACACTGTAATTGATTCCTCAAATATATGACGATGCCATGATATGATCTGGTCCGGGAAATATTTGCATCATTTCTGAACATTGTAAAACCCTCCAAAGTGAAGTCTTTATCAGAATCTGATTCACAAAGCCAAGATTCAGCTATACCAATAACATCTGCAGCTACAACACTTGGTTCTGACTTCATATCAAATAAGTGTTTGTGAAGAGACCTAGCATTGTTGAACAGAAATTTGACATCTTTACATACTGAGTAAAGTGGTATGTATGACAGCTGCAATCTATTATCTCTTAATCTTTCCATCTCTCTATCAATATTTTCATCTTTTGAAAGACTTTTTTCGTTGAAATCCAAAATGAATAGACCATCAGGTGACCTTACTCTTGAAAGTGCAACATAATGTATATGAGGAATTTTTCGCTGCTTTGTCTGTGCTAACCTGATCACTGCCTTTGAAAGAGTTGCTCCTTGTGCTTTGTGAATTGTTTTTCCAGCAGATGGTTGGAGTGGAAATTGAACTCTCTCATAGGTCTTCCTGTTATAAACAAATGTTCTTTTAGCTTCAAATATGGCAGTCCATGTAATGTTCACATTTGTGCTGAACAAATGGTTGTATCTTCTTGAAATACCTATACTTGAGTCAGCAAACAGAACCCATACTATGGCAGGTCTTAATTGTGATTGTCTATATTCAATGTATTTCACAACACATGAAGCACCATTTGTCAACCCATCTGTAACATCAAGATTCACTGATATGTCATAGAGCATATCCACAGCAATAACAAGATTTGTTCTTAATTGTCCAGTAGATGCTGGGTTTTCAGGCAAATTTTGAACTAGTTTCAATTTCACTGATGCAGAAAGTTTTGTCTGTGATAATACGTCTGTGTCTGCTCTTACATTAACTTTAACTGTTGAAAGGCTTTCTATTAAATTGTTATTAAAACAATCGACAAACTTGTTCTCAATAAACAGATGAGGTGCCTGTTTAGGGTAGATTTCAGTCTTGTGTAATGATGCGTTGAGAAATAAGTTCTATGTCTTCATCTCTCATCTTGTTTTCACGAAGTCTATTCAACATTTCAGCAAATCTGAGGTCATCCTTTTGTCTCATAATTTCAGATAATTCATGCATATGAAAATGCTCCTGCCACAAATTTTTTGCTAAACTCTGACCAGGATTAGAAAGGTCTTTGAAAATCCACTTGTCTCCAACAGGTGGTAACTGATACAATCACCAACAGCTATGATGCTAATGCCACCAAAATCTTGTTTTCTACCAGTAAGTTGTTGGAGTCTATCATTTATAAATGTCAGCATATTATTTCCAACCATTGAAATTTCATCTATT
Source organism: Saccostrea cuccullata (assembly GCF_032062105.1). Classification (NCBI taxonomy): domain Eukaryota; kingdom Metazoa; phylum Mollusca; class Bivalvia; order Ostreida; family Ostreidae; genus Saccostrea; species Saccostrea cuccullata. The sequence goes on from NW_026938083.1 coordinate 8,049, forward strand.
ATCACAACTGACTAATTCTGGTACTTTGTCCTGTATGAGTTCAATTCATCTGCACCCATGTGCTGCTGTGTTTGATACATTTTCCTGTGAAATGCTGATGCAATAGTGGTCCCTTTGATGTTGTATGCAGCTTTTCCAGTGTGAGCACATAGTAATATCCTAATATCATCTGGACTTTCTCCTTCTTTTGAGTAAAGTATTCTGTGTAATGTTTGGAAAATGGCATCAATAACTACTGACTTTCCTGCACCTCTCCACCAGTAAGAAAAGCATATAATGGATCATCTCTGTTTAGAATCCAGTTTGTCACATGATTGTAAAATTCTCTATGCTTTGTATTCAAGGATTGCTAAAGTTTATAGTATTGCTCATCAGGAATGCGGACAACACTCATTTCTGTTTCAGTTACTTTTGAGGACAAACCCAGGTCTGGACCTATATCAAAATCTATGTGTTGAACTGTATCAGGATCAAAATGAATAAATTCATCAGATGGTTCAGAACCTATCTCTGCATCTTCTGCCTCAGCATGTTCTGTATTTGGTGCTACGGTCTCCAGATTATCAAAATCTTCTTCAGCTTGAAGTCGAGCTTGTTCCAATTCATCCACAAAATGCTCATACTGCCTTTGCTTCATTTGTATTATACTTGCTTTTTGCAGGTAATGCTGTTCATAAGTTTGACAACTACCTAAAAGATCAGTATTCTCATTTCTCCAAGGCAGATAGAGAAGAATTCTTTCTCTGTAATACTGTTCAGAATTTGTTTTTTGGCTGTACCCTACATATCTAATAACCCGTTTGTTTTTAAGTCTTCTGATCTTAATCCCATTTTTCAAATGAACTAAAGCATCCTGATCAGAAAAGATGCTTTCTTGTGAATCTTCTTCAGGGTCATCGTCATTCACTTCCTCTTGCACATCTTTTTCCATTTCTTTTGGAAAAGTGACTTCCAACTCAGAAACAACATCAGCTAAGCACCAATTTTCTATTTGCTTTGGTCTTCTTGCATATCTCTGTATCATACCATCTGACTTAATGTCAGTCGAGTCTTTTGGTAACTCATTCAATTCATCTTGATGTTTGAGTAAAAAAAACTCTGTCTTCAGGTGTTGAGGTATTGATAAAAACAACCTCTCTACTAGCTTGTGTAAGTGGCATCTGAAGGATCAAATAACTTGCTTCTTGTGCACTGACCTCAACAAAGTTCAAGAACTTGTTTCCAATATGTCGAACTTGACGCTTGAGATCCATATTTCCCTCTGCAGCTTCTTTAGATGCCTTATCAAGCATTGCACTTATTCCTCTTTGAGATTTGCTGATGTAAGCAACAATGTATGTGGCACAGGCATAAGGATCAAGTACAAACGGAATATCTAAGTTAGCATTCCAAGCCTTTAACACTGATGTATTGTAGTAATTCACTCTCATTTCAGATGGACTTCTCCTTAGAAACACTTTTGGACCTTTTAGGGATGCTCGTATACATTTTATATACTCATCCTCACATTTCTACTACAGTCTGTAAGAATGACTCGTAGTCTAAGCTACAACCATCTTTGTAAACATTCATTTTCTTTTGAATATCAGAATATAACTTTCTGTAATGCTCAACATCAACATCCAAGGGTTCAAGAAGCATGGTTTTGGGCAAAGGTGGCAATGGAAATCCAAATCTGCAAACAGATTTACCCCCTTTTTTTACAAGTCTTTGAGTGTTTATGTACCTGAAGCTCTACAAGGCGTTTCATTTGAGAATCATTTTCTTGCAAACCACATGTGACATACTTATCTACATATGCTTCAATTTCCTCATTGCTATTTTCTTTGTGCTTTGGAGCATCACTTGTCCATACAAGCATATGAATATGCGGTGAACCTCGGTTTTGGAATTCTACCCTTCGAAACACATCAGTGACAACACCTAGAGGATTGTGAGGACTCTTAAGAACAGTATTGATGAAAAGTTTAACTCTGTTGTCAAAGAATCTAGCACATGTCACTGGATCTTGTTTAACTAGTTTTGATTTTTCACTCCAATTCAAATCCTCCAATTCTTCTTGTGACAGGGTTTTTCCATCTAGTGTTGCCAATGTTTTAAGCAGATCTTGCCATCTGGTATCAGCTGATGAGAGAGAAATAAACCAGGTTGGAAGACCCAACTGCCTTATCATGGCAAATACATCCTTCTTTTTAGACGAAAGATATGCAGGTGAATTTCTAAGGGTTCTGAATATATAATACCCTTCATTTAATCTCACAATTTTTCCGCAGAGGCTGGATTTAAAACTTGTTCTGCAGTGATTTTCTTACCGTCTGATTTACATCTTCTCAATGCCAAGTTAACTTTGTCACTAACTTGCTTAATTTGAATTTTCTTCAATTTAAAAATGATGTTAGGTACAGATTGTGCTGCTCGTCTATCAACACTACGCAACTCCCATTTTGCAATATCACTGTAGTGTACTTAAACTTCTCTTTCCTCACTTTCAACTCTGCGTTGACCACAGAATATTGTTGGAAAACAGAAATATTCTGCATCTTTGTCTGTAAATAAACTTATTGGTTTTTGGTTTTCCCCAGGGGCAAACACATAGAGTTTATTTGTATCAATGTCTGCTTCATCAACAAGTGTATCAGAATTGCCTTGAATACAATCGTCTAAAGAAACTTCACAAAAATCATCATGATTTCCTTCAGATTCACGATCATCACTATCATTTGAACTACCTATCAGTTCCTGCACTGTTTCCTCATTACTTTTTTCTATTTCATCCTTCCAAGAATGGTCTATCACTACACCAGAATTTTTATACAATTCACTATTTTTCATAAGCCACTGTAAAGCATTTATAACCACATTCGGACGAACATTTTCTGTGAAGCAAGCCGATTTGTGAGATAATCTTTTCTTTAATTTGACAGCTATAGTCACATGCTCATCTATTTGTCTGGGAAGGGCATTTGCTGTAGGCTGAATATCAACCGGAACATTAACAACATTTCCTTTCACTGACATCTGACCTCCTCTTGGTAATTCTCTAATTTGCATAAATGGTATGCGTTGAGATATCAACCTCTCTTCCAATGGGTGTAAATTCAAAACATCTGGTTTATCAGGCCATTTCATTCCATTTTTTACTGAAAGTTTTGGAATTTTCTCATCCTTCAGAGCTGAACAGCAGGTTAAACAAAGCCATTCTATGTCATCCACAGACTTTAAGCCAGTACAATTACTTTTACTGCTACTACTAAGGTTAGATGTATTGAGCTTGACCACACTTTTCAAAAACCAAGTCTGATGACAACATGTGCACACATAAACTGGACCAATTTTCACTTGTTCGTGAAATTTCTGTATACAATCTTCCAAAGAATTACCATGAAATCTTTTCTTCTTTAATTCGTTTTCATGGTCTGTGAATACTAAATCAAGCCTCCTTTTAGCTTTAGAAACTCTATCACTCTCTTTTTCCTTTTCACTGTTATTTTTCCTACTTTGCTGTTTACATAGCCTTTCCTTGTCAAGCTGCTCTTCATTGTCTCTTTTCTTTCTCTTTACTTCTCTTTCTTTTAAACAAAACTGTGTATTTAGTCTTGCCTTGGTCATACATTAAGAGGTACTTTCTCTATCCTTGACCTTTGCCTCAGGATTTTCTCTGACCCTCTGCTTGGAAGCAAGTTCTTTCTCTCTAAATTCTTTCAGTTTCTTGCCTTGTTCATACATTTAAAGGTACTTTCTCTTTCCTTGAGCTTTGCCTCAGGATTTTCTCTGACCCTTCTTTTACAATCAAGCTCTTTTTCTTTAAACTCTCTGTTTTGCCTTGCTTTGTTTTTACTTTTCAAAGTACTGTCTCTATCCTTCTGCTTTGTCTCAGGATTTTGTCTCTCCCTTTGTTTGGAAGCAAGTTCTCTCTCTTTAAATTCTTTAGTTTGCCTTGCCTTGGTCATACTTCTTAAAGTACTTTCTTTGTCCCTCTGTTTTATCTGCGAGTTTTCCCTCCTTTTCCTCATATAATTTCTCATATAATCATTTCGACTTCCTTGTGATGATTCAGAAAAGTTACATTTTCTAGACATGTTCTCTTGGAAGTCGAAGTATTTGTCAATTAAGGAAAGCCTCTCAGTTTCTGAAGTGGGTACACTTGTTTTTTGTGTTACAAACACTGGTTGAATCTCAAACTGGCTTATCATTGAAATATTACAACTTTGATAAAATGCAAACATGTAATTCACAAGTTGATCAATATCACTGAAAGTGATTTTAATAGCTCTACCATCAGCACATGAAAGGCCGTCCTCTCCATGAGAATGTGAATCAAAGAATACAGGACAGTTCTTGTCATCCACATATATTGCAGAGCAAATTCCTCCAACTATAATTAATCCTTGATTATACCTTGTAAAGAGCAGCTCTATACCTTCCTTCAAATTATTATTTTGACATGACTGATCCCAATCTATATGTGTCACAGTTCCATAAATCTGTTCAAAATAGCTTATTTCATACTGGTTGTCATGCACATAGACAGACTTGGGAAGTTCTTGAAATTGAAGCATTTTGGAAACAAATTGAACAGTTGATTGTAATTCTGCTATTCTAACTCTAAATAACTCATCCCCAGAAAAGAGCACCTTATCAAGTTCTGATGAAGTGGATGCATTTTGCAAAATGATGGACATCAACGCATTGCATGTGCACTGAACTCCTCTAGAAAAAGATGGAAATAAATTATTTGCTTGATTAATTGTTCCAAATAATCTAGTGCCCGAAGGCAAACTGGCAATGTTACTGGTGCCTGAAGGCAAATTGTCAATGTTACTGGCGCCCGAAGGCATATTTGCACTGTTTTTGGTGCCCGAAGGCGAATTTGCACTGTTTCTGGTGCCCGAAGGCGAATTTGCACTGTTTCTGGCGCCCGAAGGCAAATCAAGTACTCTTTTTAAGGAGGCAGTATCCCCCCAGTCTTTAGCACTATTTTTTACGTGGCTAGCTTCCACGAGTCTAAAAGGTCCGTCATCTGTTGCGTCAACTGTTGGGTCTTTTATACTATTTTTTACGTGGCTAGTATCCACGAGTCTATTGTCATTGCTGGCACGATTCTGGTTTCCCATCTTCGTCACAGCCATGCGCCAGTTCCTTTTACGTGGCATCACCAGATTTCTACAAAACAAATACAAATTTTATGTACAGTGGACCTTCAAATATCCGGATGCTTCAGTATCCGGACGATTTTTCATCGGAACGAAATTTTTAAATGCTATTTTGTCTTGTTTAACTAGTGATTCAAATATCCGGATGCTTCACATATCTGGACAAATGGACTCAACAGGAACCAAATTACATCCTTGATAAATAAGTCTCTTTATCACCAGTATTCCTAGCTTTAGAAAACATTCTACTTACCTTTTATATTTTTCCTAAATTCCTTAAACTAACATTTGCTTACCTTATATACAAATCTGTAATAAATTAAAATAACTTTTATAACCCTGGGCCTAAAGCCTTTTAGTTAGGCAAAGATTGAAATAAAACCTTAAATGCTCACTCTTAATACACCATATCTGATGTGAATGTACACTATCAGCATCACGTTAATATATATAAGTTTTTCTTCCAATGACCTTGAACTTCCCAAATGACCTTGGGTCAAGGTCATGACAACCCATAAATCATGAATCTTTGTGAAAGAGAAATATAAGAAAGATATGGACCAGACATGAATAATGAATTTTTTCTTCCAGTGATGACCTTGGGTCAAGTTCATGACACATCCTTAGGCCATGAGCAATCTTTGTGCGAAATGAGAACCTACCAAGTTTATCCATAAGAAAGATATGGACCGGACACAAATAATGATTTTTTTTTTCTTTCAGTGACCTTGAACTTCCTAAAATGACCTTTGGTCAACGTCATGACACATCCTTAGGACATAAGCAATCTTTGTGTGAAATTAGAACCTACCAAGTTTACCCATAAGAAAGACATGGACCGGACACGAATAATGATTTTTTTTTCTTCCAGTGACCTTGAACTTCCCAAAATGACCTTCGGTCAAGGTCATGACACACCCTTAGGAGAACAATCTTCAAGCTAAAAAAAAACCTAAAAACATTTAATCAGTACAAATTGGGAGCACAGCAAACCAAGATTTCTAATAACATTCAAAGTGGGGTCAAGTGCCATGGAAGAGTGGGCATCATATGTCAACCAGTCACATCAGCCATGTCCTCCTTGTCATGATCATCAAGCAAACAGAAAAATCTTTCCAAAATTTAATGTGTAAATAATGACCTATCTTCTGTTAAACTAGAACTGTCCAAACGGGACAAAATACCCCTGCTGGGTTTTTCAGAGGTGTTAATCTAATTCATGAATTTTCTATGGATCTAAGAGAAGAGAGAAATGCTAAAACATTTTTAGTGCAAATGTAATTGCTCATTATATTCTTTTAAATAAAGGCACAGCCTAATAAAAATCAAATGTGTTGAAAGGCAAGAAAAACAAAAGCCATATAATAACAAAAAAAAATTTTTAAAAAAAATATACAAAATTAAGTAAAGAAATATATTAATACATGTAAATAAAAGCTTTTCATACGGATAAAATTCTGAACATCGTAAAAGTAAACGTTTCATCTAAATAATTCAATCTTTTAGTCTTCTTGTTTGTGTTAATTTAAATCTTTTGTATTAAGATTGTTTGTATATACAGAACTTGCATAAATGACCAAAATGTGATTCATGTCATTGACGCACCCTCTCCTTAGAAATTCATCCGCAACAACCATTATGATAACGTTTTTCTTTAAAAATTCAACATAATATCGTTGTTTTGTACAGAATTAATTGAAGATACAATTGATTTAATTTTATATTAATTTTCATTGTACATACGCCATATATGGCTTTAAAGAACTTTTTTTAGCACAAAAGTCCTAGTCAAGGTCACAAGGTCATTGATCTTGTGTCATTTAAAAGAACTTAATAAGTGGTGTAGGCATACCAAATATGAAGTCTCTATGTCCTATGGTTAAGAAATTATGGCAAAAGTTTGAAAAAGACACGAATTTTTAGCCTTTATCAGGTCAAACAGCTCACAATGTAATTGACCTTGGTGTCAAAGTCTGACACAACCAAAGCTTAATGAAGTTTTTCCATACTTATAACTTTCCATAACAATTTTTCTTTTAGTGACCTTAAACTTGCACAGATGACCTTGGGTCAAGGTCATGACACTCCCTTACATCATGAGAAATCTTTGTTTGAAATAGGAACTTACCAAGTTTATCCATAAAAAAGATATGGACCAGACACAAATTATCAATTTTTTCTTCCAATGACCTTGAACTTCCCCAAATGACCTTGGGTCAAAGTCATGATACTCCCTTAGGTAATGAGCAATCTTTGTTTGAAATAGGAACCTACCAAGTTCATCCATAGAAAAGATATGAACCGGACACAAATTATGAAAATTTTCTTCCAGTGACCTTGAACTTCCCCAAATGACCTTGGTTCAAGATCATGACTCACCCTTAGGACATGAGCTAATGTTTGTGTGAAATGATAACCTACCATGTTTATCCATAAGAAAGATATGGACCGTACACAAATTAAGAAATTTTTCTTCCTGTGACCTTGAACTTCTACAAATGACCTTGGGTCATGGTCATTACACACCCGTAAGTCATGAGCAATCTTTGTGTGGAGTAATAGATTTAATGTTCCTCTGTAAGAAAGATATGGACCGGACACGTTTGCACAGACAGACGGACAGACAGCAAGACAGACAAGCTGATTTCTATATATTTCCATTTCTAATTTTTTTTCTCTATGATAACTCCTTGAAAGGTAGCGGAGTTTATTTTTTAATAATTCTGCCGGAATGTAAATTAGGCAGGTCGATAGGCCAGGAGCTAAGGAGGCCTAATATGCATGCAAATCTCGTGCGCATCTGTCTCTGTGTCTGACGCTAAGGAGGCCAAATATGCATGTAAATCTCGTGCAGCTGCCATTGTGTTTGACATCAGTGGCCGAGGACTATTGAAATTGGCATGGGAGTCCTCGTGTAATTTAAATCTATGTCTACATTTTTAAAATCTAAATCTACAATTCTATATCACAATGAAATGGAAATATAAGGAATCACTGTCTAGTTAGTATGGTATGCTAGGGACATCAACGATAGTGGGAAACATGGGATAATTTATGCATAACGGGCTTCGCCCGTTATGCAAATTATCGTTATGCAAATTATCCCATGATAATTTTTCCCACTATCATTAATGATAAATATATACCATACTAACTAGACAGTGATTCCTTAAATATCCCCCCAAACTTCGTTTGCGGGGGGGGGGGGGGGGGATAATAAGTTTGAAATCATCAGGAATCTTGTGTAAATTCAATGATGCTGAAAGGAGCCTTAACTTATTAGGAAAAGAGTAGGGTTCAGGTCCAAGAACTTAATTAGCTAAACTTTAATGACTTTTAAAGCTTCATACTTATGACTTTTCATATCAATTTCACAATGATCCGCTTTTAAAGGAGGGGTCTGTTTTTTGTTGGGGGGTGTCTGGACCCCCTTCCACATCTATCAAACAATACACTAGAGATGAAACTGTTCTAGACATATAGTATCATATATGAACTTTACAGCCAAATTAAGTTAGACATATTATTTTTTCTCCACTGAACTTGCATGTACTTGAAAATGTCTAAAGTGTACTAAACATGCTAAAGTAACGGCATATATCAATTACCCAGTACTTATCAAGAACTGCATTCATTTCTTGTGATCAGATGATATCAGAAGTTAATGAATAAACCGTAGCTCTAGTATCATTTCGCCTTGGAAAAATGCAGTATCGTCCAAAGTTGTCATAAACATTCTATTTGCAACCTTACACTTGTCACTCTAATGAATGAAGGTTATGTATACACCACCACACTCTCACAACAGTTGGGATGCTGCGAGATCAAAAAACTTAGCTGATAATCAATATCCTTGTTAATATCCTGATTAAAGTTATTAAGTATTGGCCAGTCGAATACATGCATACCGTTCATGTTTTTCTGAAAGGTTTTGACAAGGACCCAATTAATTCAGTTTATAATCTGTTTGAAGAAGTTTACCTGTCATTGGATTCATTAATATATGAAATGAATTCAGAATATCCTTGATATTATTAGATCATTTTTGACCATTCATTAATAAATAAATATCTATATATAGATTGGGTTTCTTATAGTCTGACTTCGTTATGGTCCGAGTTTGTTATACCAGTAATCCAACATTGTAGTCCAACTTTTCTGTAAATGTGCCAGGTTTATAAATGATTTGATTGATAAATTCAAGTATACAAAACTAAATGAATTACTAGTATAACATTATTTTCCAGTCAGTTGATTTGCCCGCGTGGCGCAGTGATTAGAGCGTCTGCTCTAGAGTTGCAAAGTAAGGAGTTAATCCTTACTTCACGGGTTCAAATCCCACTGTTGGACATGTAGACCAGTCCTTCGGATGAGACCGTATAAACTGAGGCCCTGTGTCGCAGAAGGTGCTGGCACAAAAACGATCCCTCACTGCTCAAAGCTGGGTGCCAACCATAGGACATAACGAATACTATATACCCTCCCACTTTTCCACTTTTCAAGCGGGGGGTGGGGGGGGGGTATAATAAAATTTATAATTCTAACTATGGCCTTACTTTTCAGTGTCAAATTATTTTGCAAACTTGCATTGTTGAATTTGTGGTCTATTTTTAAAACAGAGAGTCTTCTTTACCTCCTAAATAGGAGAGTCTCATTGTATCGCGGTATGGGAAAACATGGAAACTTGTAGATGGTGTGGACCTAAATTTTCCATTTATTAATTTACGATGTAATTCTACATAAAAATAAACAATTGTACAAAGTAAAGATTTTTAAAAGATGAACTTTATTATAATTTTCACTAAGTTATAAATTTCATGGTCTAAATATAGTGGCACTCCATCGAGTCCATCAACAAAAAGAATATAGGCTATGTATCCAAATTTTTGCAACATACTGCGATACAATGAAACCCGCATTATACATAATAGACGAACTATTTTAAAATGTTAAGACACGTATTGTAAGAGTTTACCAAACGGAATGTTTCAGTTACATTCCTTTTTAATCAATGATTATTTCGCTACTATTTCATCATAATTTATACCATTTGAGTCGCCATTTGGGTAAATCTACACATGCTTCCAATAAACGTAAGCCATTATCATAGAGATAATTCGAACTGATTTAACCACATTTCCAAATTCAGGACAAAGGTTGTGCATATATAGGCCTAATAAAAAAAAAAAGCACATTTAAAACCTAGTGTAGATAATTTATTACTACATATGAATTGCAGACAACAACGTTCAAACCAGCATTTTCTTCGGAGCTCCTTCATCAGTCATCAGAAGCTGATTTCGGCATCGAACAAAGCAACGCTAAAATGAATCTTTTATACCATGAAGAATACGATGTACTCATAAAATCACGATATATTTCATACTTTACTGCCTTTAAAATCGCAACACTCTTACCCACCGTTCGTAATAAAAAGTCTACGACCTCAAAAAGATGAAAATAGTTTTCCAAGACAATCCAGGCTATCAGGAGATCTTCTTCTGAGAAACGCTCGTAATGCGTATGCGTGCGTGTTCTGCAGAAAACATAGTCCCGATATTAATATATCTAAATGTTTCAGGAAATTTTTATTTATTATTTCTTTTAATTACATCAGTTTTTTCTTGTTTAAATAACTCAAAAATATTGATTAAAAATGTCAAACATAACAAAAATATTTCTTACACATTTTCAATACATGCCCAAGTTTAAGCCATAGCCCCGCCCTAGGACCGAGATCCTGATCCCGAGGCCATAGATTTCCTAATTTTAGTAGAGGACTCATTGCTCTCAGCATAATCATTAAAACATTTTACCTCATCGAAGTCCATAGTGTGTTAAAAAGAAGTTCTTATAACATATTAGGCATTTTGAACATACACTTCAATATAAACTTTGCCCCTACCTAGAGCCTGAACCCCTGACACTGGGGGCATGAATTTCACAATTTTGGTAGAGGACTCAATGCTGATTACAATCATGCCAACAGTTTGACTGCTTGATGTCCAGGAGCAAAGAAGAAGATTTTTAAAGATTACACTAATTTTAGTTGTTTTGGCCCCACCCCTTAGGCCCCAGGGGGGCAGGGACCATGAAATTCACAATTTTTGTTCCCCTTTACCCATAGATGCTTTGTGCAAAAATTGGTTGAAATTGGTTGAGCGGTTTCAGAGAAGATGAAAATGTTCAAATGTTAACGCACGACGGACGACGCACGACGACGGACAACAACGGATGGCAATAGGTCACCTGAGTTTACTCAGGTGACCTAACAAAATACATACATAAGTGAATTTGCTGCATGTTCATACGACAACATTTACACACATAAACTAATAATTTGCTACAAAGTGTGTGCAAAAGTTAATTTGCACCTAGTCCTGACCAGGTGTAAATTTACTCAACTGTGCAGAATTTGCATATGAGTAAATCAGTTCATACGACAAAAATTGCACGTGAGTAAATTTACTTATGTGTAAAATATACTGAGGTATGCAAATCATGTCGTATGAATGGGGTATAAATTGATAATTAGGGCTTTTCAAAACTGTCATTTGAGCATGGTTTAAATATGAAATTATTTTATCAAAAGTAAAAAAAATCTCTTTAAAATAAAAAAATCAATTTCACACTTCTGTAGCCTCCCTGAGAGGGAGAACAATAGGGACAGTAATTATCAGTAAATGTCAGCACTTGTCTAAGTTTTTCAGCAGGGACAGTAAACGGGTCAGCACTTTTCTAAGTTTACTAGCACCGGCAGTAAAAAGGTCAGTAATTGTCCAAGTCTTTCAGTAAACACAGCACATTGATAGTAATTGTCCAAGTCTTTCAGTAAAAACAGCACATTGTCAGTAATTTTCTAAGTTTGTCAGTAAAAAATGGGAATGCCAGTACGTTTGGACTATTCCTTTTACCTTTAGAACTTAACTGCTCAGAAATCAAAAATTGAATGTTGAATTCTTGTAATTTTTAGGTGGAATAGCTAGTAAATACCATATATTGAGAATGAAATATATATAAGGCTAATATAAGCTCAATATTTATGCCTTTATTTAATATTTGTTCTTCTACATATGCAAACATTTCATTTATTAAGAAGAAAAAAAATACTTTCAAAGCATTATTCTTTTTTGGATTTGAGACAAACTTTGTTCAACCTTCAGGCCTACACACATGTACAAGGGGTCATGAATATAACAAAGTGACAGAGGGATAATTATTCATTATTGACATGCAGAGAAATTTCAGTCATTTCTTACATGTAACGTTTCAAATGTTTGTGCACACAGAAAAGAAAGCATAGTAATAGGCTACCTTAGCAACTGAGGACACCTGACACTTAATGGTCTTATTGCACAATAAACACATAAAATATAAGTCACAAACTTCTTTGTTAGGTGAAAAGGTCAGTTCTTTTTATATTCTATTCTCTCCACTTTGACATCATCTTGAACCAGTTTGTAAACATAGGCAACAACTGTTGACTGCTGGATATCCAGAATTACAAAGGAACAGGTGACACTACTGAAAAAGAATGCAAGATTTGTAGTATACTGGAAATTTTACAGGTAACATCTATGACTACATCTCAAAAACCAGAAGTCTCTGTCGAGACTGTAGCTCTACTGGTTTGTACTTAAAACAATGGATGAGAAAAGAAGCCATCAGACCAAAACTGTAGGAGGAGGGGCATTTTAAAGGAATTTCAGACATTTCTATTTATAGTAACAATGGCAACATCCTTCATCGAAATCAAAAACTGATGCACTAAATTACTAGTATGTATCACAGTGTAATCTACTTGTGTGCCAAGTTATATTGAATCAGACCAAAGCTGTAGAAGGAGTAGCGTTTTAAAGGATATTGCCAAAAAAAAAAAAAATTTTTAGCAACCATGGCAACACCGTTCATCCAAATAAGAAACCAATGCACTATTTTATGTATCTTAGTGTAGTCTGTCTACTTGTGTGGCAAGTTATATTCAAATCAGATCAAAATTCTAAGAGGAGTAGAGTTTAAAGGAATTTCACAGAAAATTCTATTTTTAGTAACCATGGCAACACTACTAATTGCAATTAAAAACCGATGCACTTTTTTATGTAGTCTACTTGTGTGCCAAGTTATATTGAAATCAGACCAAAATTGTAGGAGGAGTAGCATTTTGAAAAATTGTTCACAGACAGACGGACAGACAGACAGACAGACGGACGGACGACGGACACCTTACTATCGCATAAGCTCTTCTGGAGCTAAAAACTAATGCACTATTTTATGTATCTTAGTGTAGTCTACTTGTGTGCCAAGTTATATTGAAATCAGACCAAAACTGTAGGAGGAGTAGGGTTTAAAGGAATTTCACAGAAATTTCTATTTTTAGTAACCATGGCAACACTACTGACTGAAATTAAAAACCGATGCACTATTTCATGTATCTTAGTGTAGGTTACTTGTTTGCCAAGTTATATTGAAATCAGACCAAACCTGTAGGAGGAGTAGCGTTTTAAAAGAATTTCACAGAAAATTCTATTTTTAGTAACCATGGCAACACTACTAATTGCAATTAAAAACCGATGCACTTTTTTATGTAGTCTACTTGTGTGCCAAGTTATATTGAAATCAGACCAAAATTGTAGGAGGAGTAGCATTTTGAAGAATTGTTTACAGACAGACGGACAGACAGACAGACAGACGGACGGACGACGGACACCTTACTATCGCATAAGCAAAATGGAGCTAAAAACTAATGCACTATTTTATGTATCTTAGTGTAGTCTACTTGTGTGCCAAGTTATATTGAAATCAGACCAAAACTGTAGGAGGAGTAGGGTTTAAAGGAATTTCACAGAAATTTCTATTTTTAGTAACAATGGCAACACTACTGACTGAAATTAAAAACCGATGCACTATTTCATGTATCTTAGTGTAGGTTACTTGTGTGCCAAGTTATATTGAAATCAGACCAAACCTGTAGGAGGAGTAGCGTTTTAAAGGAATTTCACAGAAATTTCTAGTTTTAGTAACCATGGCAACAATACTGACTGAAATTAAAAACCGATGAACTATTTCATGTATCTTGGTGTAGTCTACTTGTTTGCCAAGTTATACTGAAATCAGACCAAAACTGTAGAAGGAGTAGCATTTTAAAGGAATTTCACAGAAATTTCTATTTTTATTAACCCTGGCAACATCGTTCATCGAAATCAAAATCCGATGCACTATTTTATGTATCTTAGTGTAATCTACTTGTGTGCCAAGTAAAATTGAAATCAGACAAAAACTGTAGAAGGAGTAGCATTTTTAATGAATTTCACAGAAAATTCTATTTTTAGTAACCATGGCAACAGCTTTCATCGAAATCAAAAACCGATGCACTATTTCATGTATCGTAGTGTAGTCTACTTATGTGCCAAGTTATATTAAAATCAGATCAAAACAGGAGAAGGAGTAGCGTTTTAAAGGAATTTCACAGAAAATTCTATTCTTAGTAACCATGGCAACACCGTTCATTGAAATCGAAATCCGATGCACTATTTTATGTGTCCTAGTGTAGTCTACTTGTGTGCCAAGTTATATTAAAATCAGACCAAAACTGTTGGAGGAGTAGCGTTTTGAAAAATTGTTTACAGACAGACGGACAGACAGACAGCTAGACAGACGGATGGACGACGGACACCTTACTATCGCATAAGCTCTTCTGGCCTGGTCTCTGACCAGTAGAGCTAAAAACCAATGCACTATTTTATGTATCTTAGTGTAGTCTACTTGTGTGCTAAGTTATATTGAAATCAGACCAAAACTGTAGGAGGAGAAGCGTTTTAAAGGAATTTCACAGAAAATTCTATTTTTAGTAACCATGGCAACACTGTTCATCGAAATCAAAAACCGATGCACTATTTCATGTATCTTAGTGTAGTCTACTTGTGTACCAAGTTACATTGAAATCAGACCAAAACTGTAGGAGGAGTAGCATTTTAAAGGAATTTCACAGAAATTTCTATTTTTAGTAACCACGGCAACACCGTTCATCGAAATCAGAAATCCATGCACTGTTTTTTGTTTCTTGGTGTAATCTACTTGTGTGCCAAGTTATACTGAAATCAGAACAAAACTGTAGGAGGAGTAGCGTTTTGAAAAATTGTTTACAGACAGCTAGACAGACGGACGACGGACACCTTACTATTGCATAAACTCTTCTGGTCTCTGACCAGTAGAGCTAACAAGAGGCCCATGGGCCACATTGCTCATCTGAGTAGCTTAGACTATGATGTTCTTTACCTGATTTCCCCCTTGTATTACCTATCGTGACCCTACCCTACCCACAGGTCATAATTTGGACAATTTAAAATCTACACTACCCCAGGATTCTTTCGCATAAGTTTCATTTTTTTCTGGACCAGTAGTTCCTGAGAAGAAGATTTCTAAAGATTTTTCCTCTATAGTTCGGTGTAAAACTTGGATTCCAAATTGTGGCCCCGCCCTACCCCCGGGGGGTCATGATTTGAACAATTTAGAGTCTACACTTCCAAAGGATGCTTCCACATAAGTTTCAGCTTTTTCCGCCAAGTAGTTTTTTTTTCTCTTAAATCTATACTTTTATGAAAAACTTGGGTTCCTTATTGTGGCCCGCCCTATCCACCGGGGTCATGATTTGAAGATTTTATAACCTTCACTACCCCAGGATCTTCCACATAAGTTTCAACTTTTTTGGCACAGTGTTTCTTGAGAACAAGATTAAAAAAAAAATTCCTATATATTTCTATGTAAAACTTTGATTCCATATTGTGGCCCCTTCCAACCCCCGGGGGGTCATGATTGAACAATTTAGAATCTACACTACCTCATTATGCTATAACATAAGTTTCAGCTTTTCTGGACCAGTGGTTCTTGAGAAGAAGATTTTTAAAGATTTTCCTATATATTTCTATGTGAAACTTTGATTCCCTATTGTAGCCCCGCCCAATCCCCGGGGGTCATGATTTGAACAATTTAGAATCTACACTACCCCTGGATGCTTCCACATACGTTTCCACATAAGCTTTTCTGGACCAGTAGTTCTGGAGAAGAAGATTTTTTACACATGCATGTAATGACCTCAACCTATTTTTGTATTTTCTTAATTATCTCCCCTTGAAAGGGGACTTAGTCTTTTTTTTTAACAATTTAAATTCCCCTTCACCCAAGGATGCTTTGTACCAAATTTGGTTAAAATTGGCCCAGT
Source organism: Saccostrea cuccullata (assembly GCF_032062105.1). Taxonomy (NCBI): domain Eukaryota; kingdom Metazoa; phylum Mollusca; class Bivalvia; order Ostreida; family Ostreidae; genus Saccostrea; species Saccostrea cuccullata. The sequence goes on from NW_026938083.1 coordinate 24,420, forward strand.
GGTTCTTGAGAAGTCAAAAATGTGAAAAGTTAAGACAGACAGATGGATGACAGACAAATTGTGATCAGAAAAGCTCACTTAACCTTCAGCACAGGAGAGCTAACAACATCATGATTTCCAAGTAATAATTATCAAGGTCTAAAAGCAATCTCACCTTGTAAACCCTTTTCTTACTGAGAAAATAAAAACATGACATGCCATACAGGTCCATATTTTATTGACAACTCTTGAAAATCCATTTTGTGTTTTAGTATATATAAAGCTGACTTGTTATACTCCCACTTGAAAAGTAGGAGGGTGTATAGTGATTGGAATGTCTGTCTGTCTTATTTATTAGACCCCTACAAGTGAAACCAGAGGAGACTATAAGTTTCCTCTGCATCTGTCCATCCGTCCGTCTAGCTGTCCCCATGTCTGTCTGTCTAGCTGTTCTACTCGGGTTTTCCGCACTTTTTTTCTAAGCGCTTGCAGATATTGAGCTGAATTTTAGTATGTGAGTGTATCTTGATGAGTTATAGATCATATTATACATATATATGGATATATTGGAATGTCGTTTTGCTTCATTGATTTTTAGTTCACCTGAGCTGAAGGCTCAAGTGAGGTTTTCTGATCAAAATTTGTCCATTGTCTTTTGTCGTCATTGTTGTCGTTGAGAGAAAAAGATGTTGAAAAAATGGGTTGAATTTTCATCTGTATGTGGATTTTTTTTAGGTTAAAGGCATGCACAACCTCAAAAATTATAACATCAAGCAGTTTTACCTTGGTCATAACTTTTGCGTATTATAAAATGACAGTCTAAAGAACAAGAGGCCCATGGGCCACATCGCTCACCTGAATAACTTTGGTCATTCTGTTATTTAACAAATTTCCCACTTTGAAATACCTATTTTGACCTTGCTCAATCCCAAACATTCATGATTCGAACAATTTAGAATCTAAATTACCTTAAGATGCTTCCACATGAGTTTCAGCTGGCCCAGTGGTTCTTGAGAAGAAGATTTTAAAAAAATTTTCCTATATATTTCTATGTTAAACTTTGATTCTATATTGTGGCCCCACCCTAGTAACCCCTGACTCTGGGGCCATGAAATTTATAATTTTGGAAGAGGCAGCCTTATTCCACACATCTATGTACTTGGTTAGTTTATTTAATGCCAAGGAGTAGAGAAGATTTTTAAGGAAATCATGCATATTCACGATATAATCTGTCTAGCCCCGTCCTAGCACTAGAACTCTGACCCAGGGGCCATGAATTTCACAATTTTAGTAGAGGACTCAATGCTGATTACAATCATGCTAACAATTTGACTGCTTGATGTCCAGGAGTAAAGAAGAAGATTTTTAAACACTTTTTAATCAGGTCCCAGGTGGGTAGGGACCATGAAATTCAAAATTTTAGTTCCCCTTCACCCATAGATGCTTTGTGCCAAATTTGGTTGAAATTGGTTGAGCAGTTGCAGAGAAGAAGCTGAAAATGTTTAAATGTTAACGCACAACCAGAGCTGCCAACATTCTGAAATGAAAAATAGTAAGGCATGGTCCGGGGACCACCTAGGCCCCCTGCCGTTTAAGATGTTTTGTAAATGGACATGCAATCGGAGTAATTTGAGGCACGTTTCCATTTTCTTTAATTTAAAACATTGACATGAATGCGATCGGCCATCTGAAACCAAAACGACAATACAAGCAAGCTTTGCAAGGATTATGAATATTTAATTATAAAAGTAGAAACTGTAGATGGCCAGGTATGAAAATTCTGGTGTAAACTTTGATCGAGAAAAAACCGAAATCGGAAAAATATACTGAGAAATCGTAAGGCATATTTTGACGCTCATTTCGTAAGACTTACGCCAAAATCGTAAGGGTTGGCAGCTCTGCACGACGCACACCACATGATGACTGAAGAAAATGGATAGCAATAGGTCACCCGAGTTTATTCAGGTGACCTAAAAATGTCTGTGACATCTATCATAGATTCTTATCTTTGTATTTTGTTCATAAGAATATTTTTTTTAATATGCACTCCAATGACATGATCATAGATTGACCTGAACCACATGTTCGAAATAAAATGTAAACATGTATTTGGCATAAACGTTGCTATTCATTCAATGATTGGTAAGTTGCTCGTGGTAAGATCCTCTGTGGACATTAATAACAGATGATATTAAACATTTTTTTGACCAGCGTATCGGTCGCTAGTGGGCTCTAATTTTTGCCGTAAAATATGATTAAATATATTATTCTTTTAAACATTAATTATAATTAATCTTTGACTGGATGCATGTCTACTAATTAATGTCAAGGGATGAATGGATCTTAACTATCTCCTTTGTAATGCAATCAAAATGCATAATTGTGTCATTCTGAAATTGAATGATTTTTGATATTTACATAAACAAGGGATCTGAAAGCAAAGATTTTGTATAAATTTGTTACAAAGATTTTTACAGAAAAAAAAGTGTAATCTTGATGCATCATTTTGAATAAAGTTCCTGCATGATTCTTAGATTTGTAGGGACTATCTTAAAATCAGACTTAAAGTTTTAATCTAAAATTCATATACAGCAAAACTCGTTTAGTATGAACACGGATATAGCGAATTTACAGTTATAGCGAAGTTATTTTGGATCCCCAGCTATATTGATTTAACGTATTTCTGATATGGATATAACGAATTACGGATATAGCGAAGTAAATTCATAGGTCTCTGTGACTTCGTTATAACCGAGTTTTACTGTAGAGAATGGGCATGCCGATTCCAATACCACCCCCCCAACACACACACACAGTATAATTAGTTTTAATTATTTTTATTTAATTTATTTTAATATATTTCTATGTAAAACTTGGATTTCCTATTGTGGCCCCGCCCTACCCCCGGGGGTCATGATTTTAACAATATAATATCTACACTACCCCAGGATGCTTCCACAAAAGTTTCAGCTTTCCTTACCCAGTAGTTCTTGAGAAGATTTTAAAAGATTGGTTCTATATATTTCTATGTAAAACTTGGATTTCCTATTGTGGCCCCGCCCTGCCCCAGTTGGTAATTATTTTAACAATTTAATATCTACACTACCCAAGGATGCTTCCACATAAGTTTCAGCTTTCTAGGCCCAGTGGTTCTTGAGAAGAAGATTTTTTAATGAACGCACCCTATTTCTGTATTTTCTTGATTATCTCCCCTTGGAAGGGGACTTGGCCCCTCATTTTAAAAATTTAAACTCCCCCTCAGCCAAGGATGCTTTGTACCAAGTTTGGTTAAATTTGGTCCACTGCATGGTTCTTGAGAAGAAGTCGAAAATGTGAAAAGTTTACAGACGGACGGACGGACAGATGGACAAAATGTGATCAGAAAAGCTCACTTGAGCCTTTGGCTCAGGTGAGCTAAAAAGTTGCAACAATTTAAACATTGAAGGTTTTTTCTAATAATAAGACTTTAAGTATTTTTTATATATATTTCATAACAGGACATATTAAAATGAAATGAAATTCATCCTCAACATAATTTGAACACAAAAAACAATATCTACAGTGTCTTTCTGTATTACTAAATCGACCTGTTTCCATTGCCAATTAGTGTGATGACTCTCAATTTAGAAATACATTTTTGATATTTGATTGGTATGGGTTTCCATAAATAAAATTGTAAATTATGATTTGCAATTAAATATCTGTAAAAAGAACACTTACTAGAGCTATCTATTTTAGAAAAAATATTCTGTCTTGACTGGTCAGAAATTCTTTGCTTTACAATAGGAAGGTCCACACATTCAACATTTTGTTTTTCCCATAATTCAAACATACCCAAATTGCATAAAATGCTTTTAACATTTGACAACCAATATTTTGCATTATGCATTTCTATAACAATGTTGGATGATACAATTTTTTTGGTCAAGAATTTTCTTCCAAAACTTAATTATATTATACATTCTGTGGTAAAGCAGAGGATATCGTCCTTATTCAGAATATACAGCTACATGTTGTCCTTTTAACTCCTAAAATATGTTTGCAAAAATCAAGATGTAGTTTTTCAATATTGGGTGATTTAAGTGAACCCCAAATTTCAGATGCATAATTTAAGATACTGCCCACAAAACAATCAAACAATGACAACTTACAATGTCTCATGATGAAAGTACATGTTTCTAATATTCTTTTTTAAAACAAATAAAGCTTTTCTATCTTGTTCAGCAAGATGTTTCTCAGCTCGAGAAAACTTATTATTATAATTAAAAATAATGCCCAAGTATGTAAAGTGATCAAGAATTTCAAGTTTTTCACCATTAATATACCACTTTTCAAGTTCTTTCACTATTCCCCCTTTTCTAAAAACAACAATCTTTGATATGTCCACATTAATTTGTAATTTCCATGTTTCACAATAGCTTGATAGTTGATCTAACAGCGATTGCAGACCAGAAACTGTTTCAGAAAAGCGCACCATCTCGTCTGCATACATAAGGAGAAAAAGGTTCATTGATGAAATTTCATATGGTACACATCCATTATTTAAAAAGTGCATTTCAAAGTCATTTACATACATGTTGAATAAAATGGGTGAAAGTACTTCGCCTTGCATTAAACCGAGATTGCTACTAAAAATGTCACTCAATAAACCTTCAGAAGTTACACATGCTTTAACATTTTTATACAATCCTTTTAAGACACGTAAAAGCTTGCCTTGAATACCAATTTTGGACAATTTCAACCAAAGTTTGGATCGATCAACAGAATCGAAAGCTTTTTTAAATTCAATAAAGGCACAATAAAGTCTTTTATTCTTTGAAAAAGAGGTAGTGATTAAAGAATACAGAGCAAAAATGGCATCACTAGTTCCACATTTTGGTTTAAAACCGAACTGAGCATCAGGAACAACATTATTACATTCTGACCATGAAATAAGTCTATTGTTTAAAACAGAGGTAAAAAGTTTACATAGGTTACTGACCAAACTAATTCCTCTATAATTGTTAGGATCAGAATTATCTCCCTTTTTAAAAACACGCACAATAACAGAAGTTGATCAACAATCGGGGAAAAAAACTGTATGTAAAATACAATTAAAAAGTTTATGCAAAATTGGCAAAAAATATTCTTCAAATTCAATAAAGTATTCATTGAGTATACAATCTTCACCATGAGATATGCCTCTTTTTGAATTTTTGATAGCAGTTTCAATTTCGTTGATATCTATATCTTTATCCAATTCTTCAAAAATACAATCATCAATCTCACTGGAAATTGTATTACCGTCATTCAAGTTGCTTGAAATTGATTTAAAATGTTCAAAAAACTTATACAATGAAACATTAGATTTTAAGTTGGATTTTCGTTTAAATTTTGCGAAAAATTGCTTGGGGTTATTCTTCTTAAAAATCTCTTGTCTTTGACCTTCATATAATAAATATTGTCCTCTACATTTGGCCTCGGAAATTTCATATGCACGCTTTTTCTGGGTTAATTCTCTGTGGTTAACATTACTTTTACAAAAATAAAAATTTACGCAATGCTACAATGTAATCTTTATACAATGATTTTAATTTCTTATCAAACCAAGGTTTATCGCAATTGTTGCTTTTCAAAAAAGCAGAATTAATAGGAGGTAAGTATGTAAATGCGCAATAAATATCACTGTTGTAATCACACAGAGATTTGTCAATTTTGAACCAAATTATAACATCATATAAAGAATCAACAATTGAGTCATATGGTACAAATGTATCTTTTATCAAAATAACTGTTCCCCCTCCTTGAATAGATCTTGAATCTCATGGAAATACGTATGTGTGAAAATCTTCCACATCCAGAGAGAAATCTTTATGTAACCAAAATTCGGATAAACATATAATATCACATGTACATAAAAAATGTTTAAAGGAATTCCACATTTTCAAAACCACCATTAATGTTCCATCCGATTATCTTTAGGGGATGATCATTCTCCGGACACCCCAAACTTGGCTGTGGTCCCCTGTGTTCTGCTATGTCCATCGCTTGATCCTGTCTGTTGAGCCTCCCACCAGTGCTAGTTTGTCTTTCACTAAAGATGCCTTCTTGTTGTTGTCCTTTGCTTCTTTTAATACAGGTAGTAGTTTTTTCCTTCTTTCTTGAATTTCTCTAGGGAACTGTTCCGAAATTGATAATTCTGTTTCTTTCAATTTAAATGCATTTTTGTGGACAAGTTCTCTCTGTGGAAATCTTGTGAATTTTACAACAACAGGCCTTATCTTACCAGTTTCCTTTCTTCCGATTCTGTGCGCCCTCTCGATGTCGACTTTTCCCTCAATTTCCAATACTGAGCTACAAATGTCTTGAATAATACTAACACAATCCTCGGTTTCATCGGGAGAGGGTTCCTTGATATTATTGAATAGTAGGTTATCTCTCATGGAACGACATTGTAAGTCTAGTATTTCCTCTTTCATGCATGAATTTGCATTCACTGATTCATCAAGTGCTATTTTTAGATTGTTCATCTCACAAAAGGCTTTCCTGGTGTTTTTGTCACCGTCATCAACTGTTTTAGATATGAACTCTTGACTCTTTTTGACTTCGGAAACTCTAGAAGTAAGTGACTTAACCTGGTTTTGCATAGAAATTAAAGAACTTTCAATTGAGTGTAGCTTTTCTAAATGATGTGAGATTCCATCTAGTCTACTGAAGATTTCCATTGCCCATTGTGGCGGTACACCTGAACTCGTAACAGGAATGTTCAATTGAAAATTAGGTTGTACATGCATTTGAGTTGGGTTCATACTTACAAAGCCTTGCGGTGGTTGCATAGATGTTGAAGGAATGGATGAATATTGCATAGGGACGGAGTTCAAACACATGTTAGACATACTCGGCGTGATTTGCCATTGGCTAGGTGGTCCCGGCATATTGGTCGCCATGTTGTCTTCCTGTCTCCCCTTTTTGTCCCCCGCTTGAAAAGTGGGGGATATTAATTTGGGTCTGTCCGTCCGTCTGTCCGTCCATCCGTCCGTCCGTCCGTCTTTCTGTCTGTCTGTAACGCTTTCGTTTCCACACGATATCTCGAGAACCCTTTGAGCTTTTGCAATGAAATTTAGCATAGCAACTCCCTATGGACTAAAGAAGACCCCTATTGATTTTGAGGTCAAAAGGTCAAAGGTCAAAGTCATAAATAAGCAAATTCTGTCTGTTAAAACACTTTCGTTTCCACACGATATCTCTAGAACTATTTGAGCTTTTGCAATGAAATTTTATATAACAACTCCCTGTGGCCTAATGAAGACCCCTATTGATTTTGAGGTCAAAAGGTCAAAGTTCAAGGTCGTAAATTTATACATTCTGTCTTTGTGTAATACTATCATTTCCGGGCGATATTTCAAGAAGATTTTGAACTTATGCAATGTAATTTTATATCAAAACTCCCTAGGACGTCTCTCGCCCCTCTCAAAGTGCTCCGCCCCGTTTGTTTTATTAGTATTTATAGTATTACATGTCGCTATTTTTAGCGCAAGGGCATGAGGAGAGTTATTGCGTATAAAACAGGTTCTCGGCGGACTTTATGTTCTTATTACATCTATTAGAACTGTTTAAGAAAGGCTAAATAAATCAAACACCATGGATTGTGTAAAATTTTGAGAATACTGAACATGAAAACATGAATATATACATGTATGTGACTTCACTACTGCATATACTTCATGCCATTTATAGCGATTCCGTGGTCTAGTGGTTATGTCTCTCGCTTCAAATGTGAGAGGTCCCGGGATCGAATCTCGGTCGAACCTTTCTTTTTTTTTTTTTTAATTATTTTTTTTTTTTTTACTAAATGATAGTATTCAGCATGTGAAATGAAAAATTTATGATGTTATAAAATCATCATTACAGTGTGATTAAAATTCCATATAAAAAAATCTTCTACACATAATGAAGAATAAACAATCAAATCTTTATATGCATATTGACATACATGTATTTTATTTGCTTCAGTATACATGTATACATTTAATAATTCTACAAATTCAGTCAGGGGGAGCCGACTTTTTCCCTAAGCGGGGGACACGAATTCTCTGAATTAGCTTGTTTGATTTCATTCGTTTCTTTTTTTTTTGGTGGTTTCACTGGTGATACTAAACTCATTCTATTTGCAGCAAGGTAACGTTAGATAGACGGCACACAACATTTTCCATGCTGAGAATTCGCATAAAGGTTAAAAATTCATAAATAATTGGACCTCTATCATTTCCCACCTGTACTTGTACCTGACGCATGCGATATAAACAGAGATGTTCTACCAGTTAGCTCCTTACACTAAACTCATTAATTTCTCTCTAATTTGACATGCACTTTTCTGTTATCAAAATTCTCCTTGACCAGTGCTTGATAATTATACCCTTGGGAGAGGTAGATTATCTCTTACAAAATAACATTTGTTATGGATTGCTGTGAAGTATATAATGTAAAAAATATTACTTTCTTAATTTAACATTATTTAAATAGGGATACAGCAACACTCTTACAATTTTGGGGATTGTGTAATTCAATAGTAAAAGAGATTTTTTTAAAAAATTTCACTTAAATTAAAGGTCACAGTGACCTTGAAATAGGTTGTGACACATCTTCTACCAAAGATGCATAAATTGGCCAAGTTTGATGATTGTAAATCTAATACCGTAATTTTCGGGATATAGGTCGATACTTTTTTCATCAGAACCGCTGGGGTCGCCCAATATACGAATTCGACCTTTCTAAGGCTCAAGTTTACGAAAAATGCCCCAAAATCAATAAAATTTACATAAATTTCAGAGCAAATCTGTGCCACTTTTATAACTTTTTTCATTATTTTACGCAGAAAAATTAATGCCTAGGTAAACAATAAAATATTTATTCTATAGCTTTCTTACAAAATAAATTTCATTAAATATCTGTTGATGACAAAGGAAAAAACTGTGCTTCATCAAGTTAATAATTCCTCAACGTGTTATCCATTGCCATCATGCGGTAGCCATCTTGTGAAGTAAGGAAGTCGCTACCATTTACTAAAAGTAAAACCGCAACCGTATCAAAATTTAAAATACGGAAAATTTTTCAAGATCACAAGTGTAGTGTTTTACCATTAATTAGTAGATTGATAAATTGAAATAGTATTAATTTTTTTATTGTGACAGTCTTATATTTATTTTAATGTAAAATGAGTGAAATAAATTTTTGCCAGTCAATTCCTAACTTTAATTACCAAATAAACCGATAGTCATTACTATATATATTTTTTATTTTATTTAATTATAATACCGGTCAAATGAACTTATTTTTAATATACCGGTACTATCATACGTATTCGGAAGTTATTAATTCATTTCTTATAAACTCTAAAGTATCGGTAAATTCACGATGCGTTCGTACACAAGAAGTACACTGAATTACCGCTATACAAAGATTGGCTTCTAACGAATTTTAATTGTCTGACAGGTAAAAGGATTTACACTGTGTACACGCAAAGGTTTTAACACCTGTGTTACTGTTGGTTAATACCTGCAGGGCATGATAAGCAAATCCACGTGCCGTTATAGGGTATTAGTGTTACACATCATTGAACAAACAAAGCCATGAAATTCATAATGACTGTCAAATTTTGGATGTACCGGTATTCTCAATTTAATTTGTAAATTAAACTTACAGCGTGTTAATATTATTTCAATTCTTTACTGTTGCTTTATATATACATTCAATGGTCGTTTGCGGGTTTTAGCAAATCCCTGAAGAACAAAAATGAAAATGGCGGACATCGAAGCAATTGTCGTCCACCAGTAAATAACTAACTGAATAAACTATATTAGGAATGTGTCCAAGTTGTTCTGAAATCAGAATTATTAATTCTTTGATCTCGGGTATTTCCCGAATTATAGCTTAAAATAAGAAACGTATTTACGTGTTATTTTTGCCTCTGGTTTAACAACAGTATGAAACTACGGAGGCATTGAACAGGCAAGTTGGAGAAAAATAAGTAGTAACACAATTCGAAGAAGTTTTAACTACGTTTTTTTAAAAAAAACTTTATTTAAATGCTGTACTCATTAAAATACCTGTTTGTTTTCATGATACGTCCATGTCACGGAATTGCCCCGGTAATTTTAGAGGTTTACTTGTTCTGATACGTTGTATCTGTGTAAGAATCTTTAGAAAACGGGAAACAAAGCCTCGTCCTATATAGTAAGTTCGTCCTATCTTAGGATTTTTCAAAAATTAAGGCTGAAAATGAGCCTTTCGACCTATATACACCATCAACCTATAACCCGAAAATTACGGTAGTTTTCTAGTTATGAGCCAAACAAAACCACAAAATAAAGAAGAAAACATCTGTAAAATACATAAAAATCATCCAATTGCGCTGAAAATATCAGATTCACACCTTTATATGGTAAATAATAAGTGTACAAATTTTCAGACAAATCCATCCAATAATTTCTGAGAAACGGTCCAGACAAAGTCTTGTCTACAGATGGATAGACAGATGGACAGACAGACAGCCAAGCTGATTCCAATATACCCCCCTGAACTTCCTTTGTGGGGGTATTTTTAAAAGGGCAGGGGGACTCAATATTTTATGGCCATAATATTTTGAACCCCCCTCCTTCTAAAACTAAAAGGGCAGGGGGAATCAATATTTTATGGCCATAATATTTTAATAATAATATAAAAAAATGGCATTAATATATTCAAAATAAAAAAAACAACAAATATAATTTAAAATATTTATTTCATTTACCATTCATTGCATTATCAGCATTTAATAAGTAAATTTTAACCTATTTTATGTGGTGAATCTTAAACAGGCTATAGGTCACCTGTAATTAATTTCTTTTGTTCTCTCCCTCCCCTTACCTGTACACCATTCCCACATAGCCAAAACCAGTCACCTGTAACATTTTCAGAATTTTGGCTAAGTGGGAAGACACCTATTTTGAACCCCCCTCCCTCTTAAATAAATAGGGAAGGGGGACTCGATATTTTATGGCCATAATATTTTGACCCCTCCCCTCCTCTTAAATAAGAAGAGCAGGGTGACACCTATTCTACCCTATAATCATAATACCCTATAATAATCACAATAACAATAGAAGGGGTGTTTTAATGGAACATGCTTTTTCTTAGGCCCTATGAAACCTGAATCATTTAATTCCCTGTCATATTTTATTCTTAAAATGTTTCAATATAATATATATACAACAAGATTATAATACAATCAGCACTGGTCAGTATCTGGGTTTGTTCATTGTAGCCTAGCTAAGTCTTGGCATGATAATAAATCAAAGGCCTGAAAGGCCTGCGAGTTGACTCGCTCGAGTCAATTGAGCTTTTTCATACATCTGGGCACCATACCTTAATATATTCAGTTTATTTTGCATCTTAAGAGATTGAATAATATATGTCTGATCCATGTTCGGTTCATAAATAAAGTGTATATTGCTTTTCATTTATATATACAGGTTGGTACTAATGGGCTTCCGTATTATTTTGACTGGATTCTATAATGAATTTCAGCACATTAGCTGAAGTGGTCAGTGTTATGGAATAATTAGGTTAAAGATTCCCACAGCAAATCTGGATTCTAAAAATAGATTTTCAACAACAACTAGCTGCAGCTAATGAGAGCAGCAGGTGTTTGTGTTAGGGGGTATTCTAGGTCAATTATAAATAAACTTCAGATGGGAAGATTAGATCCGCCTAACATGCTTGAACATATATTCATACGCAGTAATTGTAAATCGTACAGGCATTTAATCAAATATTTCTTTAAAAGCATGAAGGCATAAATAATGTTATATGAAATTTTATACAGTTTTTACCTCTTAAGTTTATTCAATCACTCAAACCAAAGCATTTTTTGCTAGAACTATTATATTTGGCGTATGGATCACCTTGATGAATGCGTGAAAAAATTTACAGCTCTGAAACAGCTATGTCGACAGGGAGTAGCTCGCTACGCGAGCCAACTCAAAAAAACACATCAAGTTTTGAACCCTGTACTACTCGGAATCAATTTCAACTGCCATTTATAGTTACAGTCAAACTTGTCATAGCGGTCACCTCTATCCAGTGGTCACTTGTCCTATGCGGTCATTTTATTTCCTCCCAATGAAATTTCCTATATAAAGTAACTCTATTTAGCGGTCACCTGCGTAACGTGGTCAGCAGTCACCTAATTTCAAAAGAAATCGCCACTTTTCTGTCTTTAGTGGCCATTTTGTCCAATCACTTGACCTGATCTGGAGTCAGCTGATACCCAATTTTTGTTACTATGTAAATAATCAGTCAAGTGTTGCAGGATCGTGAATAAAAATTAATAAATGGAGCAATTATCTTACTGGATAAGCATATTCAAGAATCATTTTACAAACTAACTGCTTCTATATTTTACCAAACTTGAACAACTATACTTATGACGAAAAAAGTTAACAGGAAAAAAATGAATACTAGTCATGCTAGTATTATTATCGATAACAGATTATCAGGGTCTTATAACTTCTGGAATTTCGATTAAGTTTTAAAAAAGAACAACATATGAACTAAATTAATCTATTAATGACTATGATATTTTTTGTTTACTATTTACAGTGTCGATATCGCGCCCAACTCTGCATGATCTGAAAGTTGTAAATGTATTACGCTTGATAAGCATTTTAATTTTCACACCTAGGAAATTTGCATCATTTGTTGAAGCCATAATTACAGTTTATATACACATTGTGGCTTGGGTATGTTGTGAATTTCACAAAGGAAACGACTGTCAGGGATTAGTAACGCTTCATTGCTCAGGACACCTGTGCACCTGTTGATCAACTGAGAGTACGTCTGAGAGTTTATTATACAACAAATCATGTACAGTTGTGTACATGTATTTAAAAAAATACAAGTATACACAGGTTAATTTTATGAATCAAGTTTAGATAAAATAATTTTTAACTGATTTTATTCATTCCATACACAAAGAAAAATATTGTTTTGATGGGGGATAATGCAACACCCTGTAAGAGTAAGATTCAGTACACAGGTATTTTATTAATTTTTTGGATTCATTAAATTTAGTTTGAATTCATCCATAAAAGTACTGTATAGGGGATTAATTTCACGGGTTGTAATTTTCACGTTTTTCTCTTATCTGACACGATCGCGGTTTCTTGAATTCGCAGAATTGGTATATAATAAAAGTTACCTCCTTTGTCTATATTTGTTTTATTCATACCATAGCTACATGTAAATGACATTCTTCAGCGTTGTTTTTATTTCACGAACAACAGGGTAGGTGTATATAAAATTGATAGATTTAATTAATTATTAATCAAAACAAGTGCAGTTATCAAAAGTCATACACTCTAAACGTCAAAGACTTTCCTATATGCTATTACCATGAGTGCATGTGCACCCAAGATCTTCAATACAACACGGCCAAAAACCACTGGACGGAAGTAAATCTGTTTATGTAGTTCGCCGAAATAATATCTTCCACATCTTCTGTAAGTTCGATATTTATTTGAATGATTTTTTAAAACCAAAATGTTGATAAAAACGGACATGCATGATAATGCAGGTAACAAATACACGTGGTAAAATTAGTTACGCACGGGTCATCAAAACCCATGGCCCACGTGTTTTGATTGATGAAACATGTAGCGCTAGCGTTGGCTATCAAAACAGCTTTTGAACAATCATGAGTTATTATCTGCCGATTTGAATTAAAGTAAAGCGTGATAATTAGAATAATTGAATGACAAGTACTACTCGTAATTACTGAAACGACCATGTACTGCATGTTTCATGTAAATCAACCTGTCGTAGTCAACCTGTCATAGTCAACCTATCGTAGTCTATTATCAAATTTCCAAATAAAACATGGAGATTATTGAAAATTTATTCACTGTTTCTTGAATTCACGGATTTATTAACACCGTGAATATAGCGAATATCAACACAGCGAGTTATTTTCCCCCTATACAGTAATGCATCTCCTAAATAAAAAAATAATAATAATTTAAGTGAGATCACTAATGTCCAATACCTAACTTTCTTGTATATTTTGTGGTGAAAAACATAATATAAACACAAAACTGACACATTAAATTTGTAAATAAATTCTTTAAAAAAAAAAAAAAAAACTCTTTTCATCTCTCTATAAAGGTCACTTTTGAAGGATCCCGTAGGTGACTGCTTAATACAAGTTTCACTGTACATTGTTTATTGGCAATCTTATTTCTTGATAACCTCTGCCAACTAAATTAATAAACCCCACCCACTGGGACTGTTTTCTGGGACCCCTGGGAATGCTATGGGACCACTGTGGGACTGTTTTAGCAGTCCAAGAAAGCAGTCCCCAGGACTGCTCTGGGACTGCTTTGTGTCAGGCTGTGCCTGCCTTGAAAATGTGGGTTAGAATACAGTGTACATCAAAGAAATATATTTTTCATGATGGCCTAAGGTCAGTTAGATTAAAACTGCTCACCTTTTGTTGATTTTAAGAATTTAATTTCATCTCAAAAGCAAAAAAATTATATGTGGAAGATACCTGTCTAGAGGATTATAAGCTCCTGTTGCTGATCCAGGATTGATGTAAAATTTGTTTTCATGCTCAAAAGCTTCAAATTTATGTGTGTGTCCTGATATAAGGATATCTACATCCAACTGTCGCTGAACCAATGCCAGGCTCTCTGTATCACCCCAAGGGACCATCTGATGTCCATGACACAGTCCTATCCTAAACTGTCCTACTGTAACAACTTTCTGTTCAGGGTAGTTCAGATTCTATAAGAGATAATTGTGAAATTATGTTTGTATAATGGATAAAGCCTTTAAGTAATTTTTCTTGATTTCTTGGGGTTTTTTTTATATCAAGCGCAGTGAGCGGCACAAAGTGCAACTTGTACTGTGAGCTTTAACATGAATGCCAAGACAAAGACATCTTCACTAGCCAAGGGTTTCTGATACCCTATTCTCCTTATAAACCCTAATTGGCCTATAGTGTTGTCAAAAGAAGAGATAGTTTTAATTTGTCAAATCTAACACACAATGTACACATATATTGTGTAATTGACAGAAACAATGAAAGAAAAAGTGAGCTAGCTCACATACCCCACGCTTCCCGAAAACTTCATGGTGAAACACATAATGAAAGGCACAGCTAGTGCACTTTAAATACATAGTATAGATCAAAAAGGGCAATAATTACAAAAAAATCTTCACATCAAAATGTCTTGCATATGAGGACATTTATGAAGTTTCTAGATAAATAATGGAATCAAAATTTCTTGGCATTATACAAATCCAAACATTAATTTGAAGTGGAGGGGGGGGGGGGGGGGGGGAGAAATTTTCTTGAATAATAGGCAAAACTCTTTGGGATAAAATAATGGAATATGTCCTAAATACATGTATCTGCATAGGTTGACGAAACTATGTACAACAGTTTAAGAGGAGTGGTGCTGACAAACTGTTCATATGTATATTCAAAATATGGCCAAAAAGTCTAAGTTGGAAAGTGTGGAAATTCCCGGAAAAATAAAGGAATCGGAATTTCCTGGTAATATGCACATCTACATATTGTGTCCAAAATATCTGCAAAGTTTAACGAAATTCTGTGCAGCGGTTTATGAAGAGTTGTGCTGACAAACTGTTCATCTCTATATAAAAGGTATGGCCAAAAACCTAAGTTTTTAGTGCGGAAAGTCCCGGAAAAAATGAAGGAATCGGAATTTCTTGGTAATATGCACATCTACATATTGTGTCCTAAATATCTGCAAAGTTTAACGAAATTCTGTGCAACAGTTTATGAGGAGTTATGCTGACAAACTGTTCATCTCTATATAAAAGGTATGGCCAAAAACATTAGTACCTCCTGCAACTAGTTGCGTGGGGAAAAATAAAGGACAACAGAATTTCCTGTAATATGCACATGTATTGTTCAATAATCATAAATTGGCAAAGTTTAAGAAATTCTGTGCAGCGGTTTATGAAGGGTTGACACAGACAAATCTAATTTCCATTTCTATATAAATGTTTATTGTACAAAATCCTAAGAGACTTACAGTGTAGGGATTAAATATAACAAATAATACATCATATAATTCTAAACTGCACATCTACATATTGTGTAACAAATATCCATCTGCAGCTTTAAATTGTTTATTGCATATTTTGCGAAATAATGGAAATGCTACAGTCTACATGGTCTAATAAAAAAAATCAAAAATGAATTTGTTCTTTAGACTATAAAATTCTAAGTTAGACATGACTGCAATTTGTTGCAAATATATAAAAATTGAAATGTTTTTTTTTTTCAATAAACACATGTATAATTAGTATACGTGCTGCGCCTCGGAAAATAGTCGGTCTTGGGAAACAGAATCTTGACACAGATTTCAATGATATATATAACTGTTTTATTATATGATACAAATTTAAATTGTAAAGATCAACTTTTAAAAACAAATATTCATTAACAGATAACAAATTATACATCAATACATGTACCAGTTATTCTCTAAGCTTAACAAATATGCATTGTGTTTGTTGTTTATTTATTTTTTGCGTTTTGTTATATGAAATACGTCACCAAGCACTGCGTACATGGTCTCTCTAATGACGTCACAAAAAAGCTAAAAATGCATTTGTTCTTTAGACTATAAAATTCTAAAAAACTAACGCACGGCAATTTGATTCACAGCGATATATAAAAATTGAAATGATCTAATCACTTATTTTTATATAGGGAAAAATCAGTAGAGGTATAATAATTTTAATTATATTATACAATACTAATTTAGTTTTGGTCATACACTAAAACATCAATTTGTTTTAATTAGGCCACATAAAATTAATCTTTAGATTCTCATCCTAATTTGCTAAAAAATCGGGGCGGGTGGGCGGGTTTTATTTTTTATAATTGTTAAATTGTATAAGTATCAACAAAACATAGACTCTTCGTACACATTTTTTTTTCATTATGTTAATGCAAATATGAATAGATTTTCTTTTCATATTCTTTTAAATATTTAAAAAAAAATGCTTGCTTTTTAAAAAAATAAAAATTCATAGTTAATTAACAAATTATCAAGTACACATAATACGGCACACCCAGTGGGGATACCAATAAATTGTGTATCCATGACTTCTCATTGGCCTTTCCCCAAATACCTTTTACCCGGTAGTTTTACCAACAAATCCCTCTGTTTTGTGTAAAATATTATAGATTTCGACCTTGCTAAAAAATTTGATTGTTCTTGAAACTTGACATATTCGACATTAAAATAGATCATATTTGCAAAATCCAATGAAATATTCTAATGAAAAACCTAGGTCTGAACAGTTTTAAGATTTAACATTTCCTTAGCACTTAACATTCTCAAAAGTTTGCCAACGATGTTTTTTTTTTCTTCAAAGTAAAATCACACACAGCTGGAGATCGTTAAAACTTGACCAGGTGTCATTTTCCTTGTGTATATTTTAGTTAGTTAAAATCTCATTCAAAAATTGCTCATGCCAGTGGTGGCTACGGTATCTAGACGTGTTTATGCTATTTATTCTTCTCTGTCTTCTCTACACTGACAAATTATCTCTTCCTTCAATATTTAAACTGATTTTATTGCCGATTTTTCTCCATTCTTCACATGGCTCTTTTGCTATAAATAGCAACAAGCGACTTTTAATACAGACGGGAGATAACTCTTAAACTTTGATCTAAATTCTTGCTGAATAAAAATACATGAAAATTCTTTAATTAACACCCAAAAATTAAAATAAAAAACACCGGGGCGGGACATTTTGAGAGGGGCGGGCGGGGATGAGAATCTAAAGATTAATTTTATCTGGCCTTACATTACACCAATTGAAAGATCTTTATCTAGACTATAGCCATCAAGAACTCTTAATTAACACCAGCAACTATGAGGCCATTTCTTTTTGCCCAACTCCCAAGAGATAAATTAAGATAACAGCTCCATGATCAGATCTAGAGATGCTCTTGCCAGTTAGCTCCCAACAATAAACTCATTAATTTCTCTCTCATTTGACATGCACATTTCTGCTATCAAAATTTTCCTTGACCAGTGCTTGATAATTATGCTCATGGGACAAACTGAATTCCTCTCAAAACATTAACATTTGTTACAGATATCTATAAAGTATACGATGAAAAAATAAGTTTTTACTTACTTTAACATTTTTTAATAAGGATACAACTATATTTATACATTTTTTAGGATTATGAAATTTAAAATTTAAAAGACTTAGTTTTTTAAAAAAAAATCACTTATATTAAAGGTCAGAGTGACCTTGAAATAGGCCGCGACACACCTTCTGGTGTCATAACAGTATTACACTTTGGTTCACGTCAAATCATGGCTGACACAAAATAATCCCGGAATCTTCCCTTCCGATTCGGGCATTTTGATACAAAATGAGCTGAATTTTTTTTATGAGATGAAAAACAACATGTAAACTTCCTGTATTGACCAGATTTATTAAAATTTAGGGCGTGCTGATTTTTCTGTATACTGTCAAGAGTGGGGAGTGATTAGGCCCTAGACTAGATTTTCAAGCACCTGCTCGACTTCGACCGAAACAAACTTGCGTGCCTTGCTGGATGGCTATGTATATTTTGGTACTAAAATCTTTATAAAGAATGGTTTTACAAGATCTGAAAAGGAACCTTCTCAGAAGTTTGTTTTGAATTAGTTACATCTACTCAAACTTGCGCTTTTTTGGTAAGAATATATAGCAGAAATTAATACTGTTGTGACACCTGCAACCTTAGAGGTATACTTTTGCCAATTTTGAAAGCTCTAGGTCTAACAGTTTTCTAATTATGAGCCGGACAGGATTTTTCCATATTTGGCTATAGCATCTTTATTAAAGGTCAGAGCGACCTACTTTTTGCGCGCGACACACCGTCTACCCAAGAAGTATCAGTTGACAAAGTTTGATAATCCTAGGCCTAATAGTATTCAAGTTATGAGCCGGACAGGAATGGACAGATGGACAAGAAGCCTATAACATAATACGTCCCGTCTGAAGACGGGCGTTTAAAATGCATAACTAAAAAATTTCAGTTTTTAAAGAATAATTATTAAGTAGTATGTATTTATTTACATTTATCTATTGAATTCAGGGTTGGCCAGGAAATACAAGTGGTGGGAATTACCAGTGGAAAATACTGGTATTTCCTGTCCTAGTCAATACTACAAATTTTCTCTACACTGGGAAATATAAAATTATTTTGATGTTTATTTATTGAAACCATGTTTTCATATACAAAATTCAACAAGAGGCCCAGGGGCCATATCGCTCACATGAGTACTGTGGCTAAGAAAAAAGCAAAAATCAGTTTAGAATTAACAAGAGATGTTTGTAAAACACTTATGCCCCCCTCCCCCCAAAATGGGAATTTTTTTGTAAGTCCAAGGGGCATAACTCTGTCAAAAATGGTGCGATCATACTTAAAACAGAATTTGACCTAGATATTCATGTGATATATCTGTATACCAAATTTGATTTCAGTATGTGCAACGGTTATGAAGAAAATGGACGGAAACTAAATGGACCAACAGACCGACCGACAGACCGACCGACCGACAGACAGCAGCAAAGCAATATGCCCTCCCTTCTTTGAAGGGGGGCATAAAAACTTAAATGCATGAGTGGTCCCTTTGATCCCCCATCATGACCCCATCCTACACCCGGGGTCATGATTTGAACAAACTTGAATCTACACTACCTGAGGATGCTTCCACATGAGTTTCATCTTTCCTGGCCCATTGGTTCTTGAGAAGGAGATTTTTAAAGATTTTTCGTATATACTCCTATGTAAAACTTTGATCGGCCATTGTGGCCCCATCCTACCCCCGGGGGTCATGATTTGAACAAATTTGAATCTACACTACCAGAGGATGCTTCCACATGAGTTTCATTTTCAATGGCCCAGTGGTTCTTGAGAAGAAGATTTTTAAAGATTTTCCCTATATATTCCTATGTTAAACTTCCACTTCCCATCATGGCTTACCCAATCACTGGGGGTCACGATTGAAACAAACTTGAATTTACACTACCAGAGGATGCTTCCACATGAGTTTCATCTTTCCTGGCCCAGTGGTTCTTGAGAGGAAGAATTTTAAGGATTTTCTCTATGTATTCCTATGTTAAAATTTGACCCACTATAATGGCCCTACCCTACCCCTGGGGGTCATGATTTGAACAAACTTGAATCTACACTATCCCCTTCACCCAAGGATACTTTGTGGCAAATTTGGTTGAAATTGGCCCAGTGGTTCTTGAGAAGAAGATGAAAATGTAAAAAGTTTACGACGCCAATAACAACAACAACTCCAACGACAACGATGACAGACAACGGACAAATTTTGATCAGAAAAGTTCACTTCAGCCTTGGACTCAGGTGAGCTAAAAATGAAATGAACAAAAACTGTAAAACAACTGATAAAACATGTGAAACAGAAGGTGAATAAAACTGTATATATCTCAAACTGCAATTTAACATTCTTAGTGTTGTATATACTTGCCTATAAGTTCAGTTTCTTGGGAGTTAAATTTTAGTCCAAAAGTCTATGTTTGACTTGTAGGTGATTCATAAAAAAACTGGACAGGTATTTTTCTGCATGGTAAAATGAAGAAAGCTGACAAATCAAATTCTTACAAAAAAGAGATGTTTTTTCCTTGATTTTTGGATAATGGACATATAAATTTTATATACTAAAAATTCAAAAGGAGCACCAGCCCTGGATCCGCCTTTGTTTCCTGTTCATTTCACATGCGAAAACATCTCCTGCTGACGTGATGTGACATTAAAATGACGCAGCGATGCTGCTCCAGGTCGCCAGACATATGTTTGCTTATTATTTCACTGGAACTTATCTAATTATCCTATAAATTGGAAATTCATTTTTTCGTTCTTTAAAAACTGTTGACGAATTTTCCTGAATTTATCGCAGTCCTTTATGGAGTAAAAGTAAATGACTCAATAATTTCCGAATAGCTCTGGATTTGAAAAAAAGTCTCTTATAGCTCTACTGGTTTGTACTTATCAAAAAACCATTGCACTATTTTATGTATCTTTGTGTATACTTGTGTGCCAACTTATTTTGAAATCAAACTAAAACTGTAGAAGAAGTAGCGTTTTAAAGGAATTTCACAGAAAATTCTATTTTTAGTAACCATGGCAACACCGTTCATCGAAATCAAAAACCGATGCACTATTCTATGTATCTAAGTGTAGTCTACTTGTGTGCCAAGTTATATTGAAATCAGACCAAAACTGTAGAAGGAGTAGCGTTTTAAAGGAATTTCACAGAAAATTCTATTTTTAGTAACCATGGCAACACCGTTCATTGAAATCAAAAACCGATGCACTATTCTATGTATCTTAGTGTAGTCTACTTGTGTGCCAAGTTATATTGAAATCAGACCAAAACTGTAGAAGGAGTAGCGTTTTAAAGGAATTTCACAGAAAATTCTATTTTTAGTAACCACGGCAACACCGTTCACCGAAATCAAAAACCGATGCATTATTCTATCTATATTAGTGTAGTCTACTTGTGTGCCAAGTTATATTGAAATCAGACCAAAACTGTAGAAGGAGTAGCGTTTTAAAGGAATTTCACAGAAAATTCTGTTTTTAGTAACCATGGCAACACCGTTCATCGAAATCAAAAACCGATGCACTATTCTATGTATCTTAGTGTAGTCTACTTGTGTGCCAAGTTATATTGAAATCAGACCAAAACTGTAGAAGGAGTAGCGTTTTTAAGAAATTTCACAGAAAATTCTGTTTTTAGTAACCATGGCAACACCGTTCATCGAAATCAAAATTGCAAAGATTATTATCTTAGTGTAGTCTACTTGTGTGCCATGTTATATTGAAATCAGACCAAAACTGTAGAAGGAGTAGCGTTTTTAAGAAATTTCACAGAAAATTCTATTTTTAGTAACCATGGCAACACTGTTCATCGAAATTAAAAACCGATGCACTATTCTATGTATCTTAGTGTAGTCTACTTGTTTGCCAAGTTATATTGAAATCAGACTAAAATTGTAGGAGGAGTAGCGTTTTGAAAAATTGTTTACAGACCATTAATTTATCAGACCTGAACGGACGCCGGACGCATTACTATCGCATAAGCTCTTCTGGTCTCTGACCAGTAGAGCTAAAAATTATATCAACATCAGTCATTACCTTCTTTGATGCTTTTAAATTGAAGATCAATCATGGCTTTGTGAAGATTTTTAATTTTTCCCATGTAATCCTATGTAAAACCTTGATCACCCATTGTGGCCCCACTCTACCCCATGATTTGAACAAACTTGAATCTACACAACATGAAGATGCTTCCATATAACTATAACCAATCACAGCTTTGCTGTTCTCAAGAAAAAGAATTTTAAAGATTTTTTTCTATATAATACTATTTTGATCACCCATAATATATTGACCCCACCCTTGCAGGGGTCATGATTTGAACAAACTTCAATCTACACTACCAGAGGTGTTTCCATATTACTATGACCAATCATGGTTTTGTTGTTCTTGAGAAAAAGATTTTTAAAGATTTTTCCTATGTATTCCTACGTTAAACTGTGATCCCCCACTGCCCCCCCCCCCCCTTACCCTCAAGGGTCATGATTTGAACAAATTTGAATCTTCACTACCACAGAATGCTTTTGCATGAGTTTCATCTTTCCTGGCCAACTGGTTCTTGAGAAGAAGATTTTGAAAGATTTTTCCTATGTATTCCTAGGTTAAAACTTTAATACCCCATTGCAGCCCCACGTTAATTACCCCGAGGGAATCATGATTTGAACAAACTTGAATCTACACTACATAAGGATGTTTCTACATCTTGCCGGGCCCACTAGTTCTTGAGAAGAAGATTTTTAAAAGATACCATTAATTTATCACCTGAAGATGTTACCAACCATGGCTTTGTTGTTACTTAGAAGAGGATTTTTAATGATTTTCCCTTCATATTACGTTACATTTATACATAACTACTCAACAATTACTAAACCATGAATTCAAATCCCAATGAACCAAGAGTTTTTACTCAAACCATGAAAATTTGACCCCACGAAAATATGCGATTTTACAGTATTCCTTTGTAAAACTTTGATGGTCCATTGTGCAATTAATACGGCCATGCCCTACTCCTAGGGGTCATCATTTGAACAAACTTAAATCTACAATACATGGGGATGTTTCCACACAAGTTTCATCTTTCCTGGCCCTTTGGTTCTTGAGAAGAATTGACAAAATTTGTGGGTCTCGGACGATCAGGTGCAAGGCTATGTCAAACACTAAACCTAAGTTCAAAATCCATCCAAGCTGAATCTCCAAGATTTTAGTACTTGTACAGGGTTCGACATTCACGCTCATCACCTTGTCATTTCCATCCCATGATGATCTTGGATGACCTGATTTTCAGTATGACTTGCCTAAATGACGACCTGGGACGAGTTGGGAATATTCAATAGCCTAATGATGTTTAATATTTTAATATAAACTTGACAAGGCATTGAAAACATTGTTTCCTGTAACCCGACCGACCCATACAAATTGCAGCCGAGTGGATTTTTCTTTTGGCTAAATCTGTGTTTGATCAATCAGCCGATTCAATTTTTACCAATTAAGAGAGTTAAATTGAGTTTTATTTGAGATATGAAATATGTCAACTTAGTCAACAATCACCTTATTAATAAATATAAAGAGAAATAATCATTATTGTAACATCTAGCAATATGTTCCCAGTGATTGGGAAGGGCTTGCGCCACGCGCCATAGTCACATTGAAGTGAAAAATGGCGCATTAAATCAATCAATCATGGCGCCAAGGTGCGCATTCAATTTTTAGCGATGTTCTTTGGAAATATTTTGTGTACAACTTTCTTTCTTGTTTTACTTTCATTTTAAATGCAGTCAATTTAAAACAACAAATCTCACTGGTTGAAACCTGTCAAAAAGTACTTCCGGTTAAACGAAGCACTTACATGAAGTACAATACATGTACTTCATTTATTTGTATGGTAGGGCTGTTCCCTTTCCAAAACTGTCGTAATTTTAACACAACAGTTATATTCTAACAAAGTTCCGGTTACTGCATTTCATGCGTTAAAAATCGGATTCTGTTAATTAAAAAAGTGTTTTCTCTCGTATTTCATATTTGTTTGTCAATTTGTTATCTCTAAAAATGGCCCTTCAGATTATATTGATGGCCCATTCATTTTCGAAATGGCCCATCAAAAATGTTGACAGTTGTGCCATAGTCCCATTGACCATTTTGGCCTTCCCAATCACTGTGTTCCCCCACAACTTTCTGGAATGAGAGCACCAAATCCCCGGATGAACACATGGCTTTGTTTGTGATGGAATTTTAAGCAGAATACTAAATGGGTACAGTCTCGTGTCAAAAGTATTTGTAAAAACATGGCGTCACGGAGATTGAAATTCGGACACGCGTTTGTTTTAGACATCGTTTTTAGAAACGAAAGTAGAGTTATCTCTCTTACTCTTTATCAAACTTCACTGAGACATACATTTATCACGTGATTGGTTGATGACGTATTTTTTCGTCTGCATTAGTTACTTTCGGTCTGTAAACAAACATGGGTAGGAAGGGGAAAGAATTATGTTTAGAAGAGAAACATTCTATTTTATCATTGAGACAAGCAAGTTTGACACAAAAAGAAATATCGGACATTATCGGAAGGCCATTATCAACAGTGCATACGTTTTTGAAGCGTCAGAAAACAACTGAAAATGTTGAAAACAAACCAAGAAGTGGCCGACCCAAAAAGTGCAGTGCGCAGGATGAGCGACAAATTTTTCGAATGGTGAAAATAAATCGCAGGCAAAGTTTAACGGAATTAACGAATGTTAGGAATGAAACTGGTCCTGGAACTGTCTCAGAAAGCACTGTGAAAAGAATTTTAAATAGAGATGGATACAGAAGAAGACCGGTAAAGAAAAAAATGCATGTGCGAGAACTGAACAAAACAAAGCCTGTGAAATGGTGCAAAGAAGCAAAGAAGAGAACTGTGGATGACTATTGGAAAAAGGTAATTTTTGCAGATGAATGTAAGGTTATGATCGATGGCGAACGACGTGTATATGTATGGAGAAAAGCCTGAGAGGAATGGGACCAACCTTGTATTGCACCACCCGCCGGGCGACGTTTGGATTTAATGATCTGGGGATGCATTACTTATAATGGAGTCGGCACACTCTGTGTTGTAGATGGGAACATAAATGCTCAGAAATATATAGAGATAATTGACAATCATCTTTGGCCCGTCGTTGCTGCACATTTTCCATCAAATGAATACCTTTTTCAAGACGATAATGCCCCCGTTCATAGGGCCAGGTCTGTGAAGGAATTTATGGTGCAAGAGAATATTCCAACAATGGAATGGCCTGCTCAAAGCCCTGACCTGAATATAATTGAAAACTGTTGGCGAAAACTTAAACAGGAACTGTGTAAAAGGGTACAGAATTTGAGAACCGCAAATGATCTGGAAACGGCCATTCCACAGGTATGGGAAAATATCCATCCTAACTTCATCCAGGACCTTTACAGGAGTATTCCACGCAGAATCCAAGCGGTAATAAAGGCAAAGGGGTGTCAAACAAAATATTGAGGTAAGATTAAACTTATAAAATGATGTAGACTGAAGAAAAACATCGATGACCTAATTTTGTTTACATCGCCGCCATTTTGTTTTTACGAATACTTTTGACACGAGACTGTAGGTGTTGTGCCATTGACTGAAATCAGGTATTTATTTGTTTTCATTTTAAAGTAAATACAATGGCATTTGAAATAAATGATGGGATGAGGGAATATTAAAGAAACTACCGTAAATCTGGAAATTTTTACTGTAGATAAATTTTTAGCAAATTTGCGCGTGCAATGCATTCGCAAAAATATTTTTCTTAAAAATAAATCAACATGTATTTTTTTTCCAGAAAGTTGGTATCTATTTTTAACTCAGTGAATACGCGTGGGTATGCACTGGTCATTTTTAAAAAGAAACCTGTTTATACTACTGTAACTACAAGCTAAGTACCCGTGCGTGTAAATTGCCCTCATTATATGCAATATCGTCCAATGGTTTGACAAGCACTGAGACGGTGTGTTCCTTTTTAATTATTTTGCCAAGAATGAGAGACCAGTTATTTTATCCAGCCATGTATCAACATGGGCGATAACTCGAGCTCAGTGCTTTTACTTGAGAGTTCCAAATGTGAACACGGTGTGTAAATTTTAGGTGAGAAAAAAAACAAACTTTGAGAAACTTTGAGAAAATTGATTATATTTTTTTTTATCTGGATTATATTTTAGGTTAAAAGGCATACACAACCTCTAAAAGGTTTGTTATAATCAATTTAGAAGTTATTTTCAGTGCAAATCCTTTTGTATTTTTATCTTCAAAATTCTTTCGGAGCGATTCTGCAATTTCTTGCCGCATTGCAAGTATATTGGTGGTATTCTAACTGTGCATACTAAACTGAAACATAAACTAATATGAAAATCTTAAGTGATTTTTAATTTAGCGCCAGTGATAATTCGTAAAATTTTGAAGCATAAAAATTAATCAATAGCTTTTTGACCCAAATTCACAAAAATAAATCGACGTAAAAATTTCCAGATTTACAGTATAGAATTACCGGGGAAGATTTTAGGAGTGGAGGTTGATTTTTCCTGCAGCGTTTATTTACTGCTGATTGCTATAAGTTGAAAATAACTGCAATTTTGACCTAAAAATGCCATGGGACCATATATTTTTTTCAGTATTTTTTGTTAGGGCTTATAACGAAGTTTTAAATGAAGCTAAGGATTTTTCTAAAATTGTCATAGTAAAGTACTGAGAGGACCTAAGGTTTGTATAGAGTTCTATGGGAAAATAATTAGTAGTCTTTTCCCTATAGAGACCCCAATTTTTACACTGTAAAGTGAACTGACAGTCATGACAGTGTTTTCAATAAGAGCCGGCAACCGGCAAAATTAACCGCCTGTACGAGTAATTTTGCCAGCTATGAATTTTCCGTCATTAGGATTTTGCCGGTGCTGATACGCGAAATCCATAGATTTTATCGCAACTATTTCCATGATCTAGAGTAGCTTCCCTTGAGTGCGCTCTTTTTTCAAGGAAGTTTGATTAGATCGATAGTGTCAGGTAATGGCGTCGCGGACAACGGATATTTGAGCGAAGTCGTGGAGAAATGTGCTGCTGCTTTAACACATGCGTTTGAGATCACATACATTAAGAGGCATAAAGAATGGTCCCTTCCGAAAAGATTTGTTTGTGTTTTATAATTTTCGATTGAAAATTGATCATGTATTCATTCTAATTCTTACAGAATTTCCACAAGCTAAAAATCTCAAATGTTAAGCTAACATAATAATTACGAATAAAAGTCTTAATATTTTAATTGTGACTCAGACATAGAAATTCTTACAGCATTTCCTCGAACTGAAAATGAAAAAAAATATTCTATTTTATCCGTCTAAGATCTCTTGAAATACAGGAACAGTACCGGTATCATTTTCACATTTGGGAAGGTTTTAATGTACTGATATTTTGTATCAAATTCCATTTTCTTAATTATTTTGTTCTGACTATCTGCACAAAATGTCAAAAAGGTAAATCAATTTAAAGATTAATTTATGAAAAGTCGAAGATTGCAGAATATTTCAATTTTTTGGGGGTACTGTACATGACCAAGTGTTTAAAAAATCTAAAATTTTCAACCAAATAATTTTTCAAGTTTTGAATAAAAGTTCTGACCAATTTATGTGAAAAGGACTAAATATGTAGAATTTTAGATATAATATTCTACCACAGACAATTGTCTGTACTAGAATTTCATACTTAAGTTGTCTATATGTTTTTATAGACACTTATTTTTCGGAAGAAAAAACCCAGTCTGTCAAAAATTTTGTCAAACAAATCTGTAAAAAGGTAAAAAAAAAATTCTAATTGGCTTTTTTGGGTAAAAGTTGATAATTGATAGTGACAAGAATGTGAAAAAAAACTAGTGCTAATTGTAACGGGGACCGTTACAGATGTTCCCCAAACGCTCCCCAACTCTATTTTGGTGCCATATTCCCTGTAAGCTTCATTAAATAAGACAAACTCTATGCATTTGAGACTTTAACAACGTTTACCCAGAAGTGTATCAAGTTCATTCAAATTTTAGCATTGCACGCGTGCGCATGTGAATGCATGTGCGTAATGACCATATCATCTTGTCTACACAATCTATATATATTTTGATATACTAAATATTAAAGTATTTAATCCAGATGTATTTAAAAAAATACGCTCATTCAAGTGTATTTCTGATTTTGCTTATTTCACGTGCATTCATGTGCATACATGAGCATGGTGACCATACTTAGTTGTAGATGTCCATTACATCTATCTATGTTCTAAATCCCACCTTGTTTGGTTGAAAACCAAGGGAGTTATAGCTGTTTAAAGTTTCAGCCAATCAGATTGCAGCGCACGTACACGCACGTGTATGCATGTGCATGGTGACAATACCTTCTTGTAGTAGTCCATTATATCTATCTATGTTCCGATTCCCATCTTGTTTGGTTGATAACCAAGGGAATTATAGCTATTTAAAGTTTAAGCCAATCAAATTGCAGCGCATGTGCATGCACGTGTTTTCATGATAATTGGTATATATCATGTTGTAGGATATCCTAATGCATGGCTATGTTCAAAATTTCGAAGGATTTCGTAAAAAAATAAGAAAGATATTGAGACTTTAGTTTCAGCCAATCAGAGCGAAGCGCACGTGCATGCGCGTGAGATCTCGCTATTTTGACCATGTCACCATGTCTGTACTACTAATATATCCTCACATTATCAGTTTCAAAGCATTTCATAAAAAAAGTAGAAAAATTACGGCTATATCTATCATATTGGTCATTTCACGTGTTGCACGTGAGCGCTCTTGCAAGCACGTGCGCGCAAAATGACCTTGACTAGGCAATTCTACATAACATGTCTACTTACCCTAAAAAGGTTTTACCTACATCGGATGAACAGTTTACAAGATCATTCCCGGACAAAAAAGTACCCAGGAAGAAGAAGAAGAAAAATAACTAGAAAGTCTGCTATTGCAAGCAATAGCATATGTCGCCCCGTATTAGACAAGACTTTCATTTTTATCATCACTTAAACAAAAGTCCATAAGCTAAGTTTGAACAACCATTGAGTTATATCAGTCCTTTCCATTGGAAACGGAAGACCTTAATTCGGTACATCCCACTCATTATTTTTAGAATCGGTAGGAGAAGAAAGTAGTGCAGGAAAATAACAAGTTCCTCAATAAAAGAAATCTGGCAGATGTACTGAACTGAGCCTCATACTTGTTAATTGGCAGTATCTTTCCTATCATAAAAGCTTGGGAAATGTAATTTATGAAGAAGATCAGCCGAATTATTTTGTGTATTGTAACGCCAGTGAGAACTCTGAAATTTCCCTCTTTCACTTTCATTTTAGAGGTTCTACCGAAAAACGAATCTGACATGCCAACATCAATTCGAGCATTTCTGCATTGCAGAGAGCTGATGTGTGTTCTGAGATGATAAATCATGTGTGAACTTTCTCAGTTTAGTGGAATCATGAACATTTTCGGCGAGATGAATGTTTTGTATACAGTGGTGATCAAGGCTTTGCGAACCATCAGGAGCGGATCAAAGAATTTATGAATGAATAAAAACTATGGAAATGACGTACCAATTTTTTAATTTATACTTGCACTATCTAATGAAATGAATAATATACAAGTGATAGATATACAAGAAAACGCGAAATGATAATAAATGCAGCTGACAATCGTATTTTTTTAATATAGATAAAATAAAATATTTATAAATTCAAGAGACAAAACAGAAGGAGAATGAATGATGGAAAAATATCACATGACGGGAACTGAATTTTATGAATGAAGATTTTAAAAAGTTACTTGTAAGTTGTATATGTTATATCTGTGTATTCTACTTGGCTGTGTGCTTAAAAAAAAGGGGGGGGGTCGTCTTGAACATAGTAAATAGCCATAACGTTTAAACGGTAAGTACTAGGGCTTTCGTATTTCAAATATGTAATCCTTGTGAAAAGAACTTTTATTGGATACGACGAACTTTGACCCTTTGACCTAGACCTTGGAGAACACATGTGTACATCTGAATCTTTTTTTCTGTTTCGTTTCTATGGCAAAGGTGAGCGACTCATTACAATTATTTTGAAAGTAGAAATCACTTTGACACATTGCAAGGAATAAACATTGAAAGTTTCAAAACGATTGCCTGAGAAGTTATTGAGAAAATCGAAATTAAAGAATTTGAACTTTCACCTGGTTTCCATGGCAATAATCGATTATATGAAAATTTTAAATACGAGTTGCAGAACTACAGATACTAATCATTAAAATAAGAAAGGTTTCATGACGAACGTTTAAGGGACCAGAGAGAACACTCTCGGACAAAATTTGTCGCTTTTTACAGGTTTCCACGGCAACGGTAGACATATTGGAACTGAACGACCTCACTGCACAACTACAACCAGTGATCGTCCTTTGAGGAAAATTTCAGGAAGATTGTCCCAGTCATCTCCGAGAAACAGCCTGGATAAAAAAAACATGCGTACAATATCAATATGTCGTCCCCGACTTCGCTCGGGGCGACATAATAACTCCTGAATTTTTCTCATCAATAACTCCTGAATGTTCCCCTTCAATTCGAGCATTTCTGCATTGCAGAGAGCTGATGTGTGTTCTGAGATGATAAATCATGTGTGAACTTTCTCAGTTTAGTGGAATCATGAACATTTTCGGCGAGATGAATGTTTTGTATACAGTGGTGATCAAGGCTTTGCGAACCATCAGGAGCGGATCAAAGAATTTATGAATGAATAAAAACTATGGAAATGACGTACCAATTTTTTAATTTATACTTGCACTATCTAATGAAATGAATAATATACAAGTGATAGATATACAAGAAAACGCGAAATGATAATAAATGCAGCTGACAATCGTATTTTTTTAATATAGATAAAATAAAATATTTATAAATTCAAGAGACAAAACAGAAGGAGAATGAATGATGGAAAAATATCACATGACGGGAACTGAATTTTATGAATGAAGATTTTAAAAAGTTACTTGTAAGTTGTATATGTTATATCTGTGTATTCTACTTGGCTGTGTGCTTAAAAAAAAGGGGGGGGGGTCGTCTTGAACATAGTAAATAGCCATAACGTTTAAACGGTAAGTACTAGGGCTTTCGTATTTCAAATATGTAATCCTTGTGAAAAGAACTTTTATTGGATACGACGAACTTTGACCCTTTGACCTAGACCTTGGAGAACACATGTGTACATCTGAATCTTTTTTTCTGTTTCGTTTCTATGGCAAAGGTGAGCGACTCATTACAATTATTTTGAAAGTAGAAATCACTTTGACACATTGCAAGGAATAAACATTGAAAGTTTCAAAACGATTGCCTGAGAAGTTATTGAGAAAATCGAAATTAAAGAATTTGAACTTTCACCTGGTTTCCATGGCAATAATCGATTATATGAAAATTTTAAATACGAGTTGCAGAACTACAGATACTAATCATTAAAATAAGAAAGGTTTCATGACGAACGTTTAAGGGACCAGAGAGAACACTCTCGGACAAAATTTGTCGCTTTTTACAGGTTTCCACGGCAACGGTAGACATATTGGAACTGAACGACCTCACTGCACAACTACAACCAGTGATCGTCCTTTGAGGAAAATTTCAGGAAGATTGTCCCAGTCATCTCCGAGAAACAGCCTGGATAAAAAAAACATGCGTACAATATCAATATGTCGTCCCCGACTTCGTTCGGGGCGACATAATAACTCCTGAATTTTTCTCATCAATAACTCCTGAATTTTCCCCTTCAATTCGAGCATTTCTGCATTGCAGAGAGCTGATGTGTGTTCTGAGATGATAAATCATGTGTGAACTTTCTCAGTTTAGTGGAATCATGAACATTTTCGGCGAGATGAATGTTTTGTATACAGTGGTGATCAAGGCTTTGCGAACCATCAGGAGCGGATCAAAGAATTTATGAATGAATAAAAACTATGGAAATGACGTACCAATTTTTTAATTTATACTTGCACTATCTAATGAAATGAATAATATACAAGTGATAGATATACAAGAAAACGCGAAATGATAATAAATGCAGCTGACAATCGTATTTTTTTAATATAGATAAAATAAAATATTTATAAATTCAAGAGACAAAACAGAAGGAGAATGAATGATGGAAAAATATCACATGACGGGAACTGAATTTTATGAATGAAGATTTTAAAAAGTTACTTGTAAGTTGTATATGTTATATCTGTGTATTCTACTTGGCTGTGTGCTTAAAAAAAAGGGGGGGGGTCGTCTTGAACATAGTAAATAGCCATAACGTTTAAACGGTAAGTACTAGGGCTTTCGTATTTCAAATATGTAATCCTTGTGAAAAGAACTTTTATTGGATACGACGAACTTTGACCCTTTGACCTAGACCTTGGAGAACACATGTGTACATCTGAATCTTTTTTTCTGTTTCGTTTCTATGGCAAAGGTGAGCGACTCATTACAATTATTTTGAAAGTAGAAATCACTTTGACACATTGCAAGTAATAAACATTGAAAGTTTCAAAACGATTGCCTGAGAAGTTATTGAGAAAATCGAAATTAAAGAATTTGAACTTTCACCTGGTTTCCATGGCAATAATCGATTATATGAAAATTTTAAATACGAGTTGCAGAACTACAGATACTAATCATTAAAATAAGAAAGGTTTCATGACGAAACGTTTACAGGGACCAGAGAGAACACTTCTCGAGACAAAATTTGTCGCTTTTTACGAGAGGTTTCCACGGCAACGGTAGACTTGCATATAATGGAATAATAACTGAACGACCTGACACTGCACAACTACAACCATATATGATCGTCCTGTTGAGGAAAATTTCATAACGTTTAAACGGAAGTACTAGGGCTTTCGTATTTCAAATTGTCCCAGATCATCTCCTTGGAGAACACAAACAGCCTGGATGATAAAAAAAACATGCGTACAATATCAATATGTCGTCCCCGACTTCGTTCGGGGCGACATAATAACTCCAGAATTTTTCTCATCAATAACTCCTGAATTTTCCCCTTCAATTCGAGCATTTCTGCATTGCAGAGAGCTGATGTGTGTTCTGAGATGATAAATCATGTGTGAACTTTCTCAGTTTAGTGGAATCATGAACATTTTCGGCGAGATGAATGTTTTGTATACAGTGGTGATCAAGGCTTTGCGAACCATCAGGAGCGGATCAAAGAATTTATGAATGAATAAAAACTATGGAAATGACGTACCAATTTTTTAATTTATACTTGCACTATCTAATGAAATGAATAATATACAAGTGATAGATATACAAGAAAACGCGAAATGATAATAAATGCAGCTGACAATCGTATTTTTTTAATATAGATAAAATAAAATATTTATAAATTCAAGAGACAAAACAGAAGGAGAATGAATGATGGAAAAATATCACATGACGGGAACTGAATTTTATGAATGAAGATTTTAAAAAGTTACTTGTAAGTTGTATATGTTATATCTGTGTATTCTACTTGGCTGTGTGCTTAAAAAAAAAGGGGGGGGGGGGTCGGGGGGGGGGGTCGTCAAATTTAACATAGTAAATAGCCATAACGTTTAAACGGTAAGTACTAGGGCTTTCGTATTGCCTGAGAAGTTATTGAGAAAATGAAAAAAAAATATTTCACCTGGTTTCAGAGAGCTAATATGTAATCCTTGTGAAAAGAACTTTTATTGGATACGACGAACTTTGACCCGTTGACCTAGACCTTGGAGAACACATGTGTACATCTGAATCTTTTTTTCTGTTTCGTTTCTATGGCAAAGGTGAGCGACTCATTACAATTATTTTGAAAGTAGAAATCACTTTGACACATTGCAAGGAATAAACATTGAAAGTTTCAAAACGATTGCCTGAGAAGTTATTGAGAAAATCGAAATTAAAGAATTTGAACTTTCACCTGGTTTCCATGGCAATAATCGATTATATGAAAATTTTAAATACGAGTTGCAGAACTACAGATACTAATCATTAAAATAAGAAAGGTTTCATGACGAACGTTTAAGGGACCAGAGAGAACACTCTCGGACAAAATTTGTCGCTTTTTACAGGTTTCCACGGCAACGGTAGACATATTGGAACTGAACGACCTCACTGCACAACTACAACCAGTGATCGTCCTTTGAGGAAAATTTCAGGAAGATTGTCCCAGTCATCTCCGAGAAACAGCCTGGATAAAAAAAACATGCGTACAATATCAATATGTCGTCCCCGACTTCGTTCGGGGCGACATAATAATAATAAGAAACAGAGTGACAAAGAATTTATATGTTCCCCAACTTCGAATAATATACAAGTTGGGGAAAAAAAAATTACTTTTTTAATGGCCTGAGAGGTCAGAAAAGTGAATCAAAAATGCTGATTTTCGTTTTCGGCCCCCAGACCCCTCGCCGAGACTGGTTTCCTGCTATTCCATCTATTTTCCTTCTATTGAAAATCTTATTGAAAACACTGCATGAAAAGGTTTTTTTTAGCTATTTATTTGAATATTGAAGACATTTCCAGAGAAAAATTAGCAAAAATATGAATTAATTTTCTGTGGTAATGGGGTCAGTGGTGATTTGGGTCCATTATTGAATTGAAGACATTTCCAGAGAAAAATTAGCAAAAATATGGGGGGGGTGATTTGGGTCCATTATTGAAGGGGGGGGGGGTAAAAGAGGATAGAAATTGGTAAAGCCCTGTACAGTAGACATGGCCAAAGGAGGAAGGTAAGTTAAGAAAATGTATCAGGTTGCTCTTAAGATGAATGATTGTATATGTATACATAGATTTATGTACGTATTTTGCATGTACATGTGACTGTGTATTTATATGTTTTGCTTTATCTATGTACATTATGGAAGTGTAGGACAGTAACCTGGTGTTCATTTTTATTTAGTTTCTAAGACTTTTGCACTTTTGGTATCTTTTCGAATAATTTAGGTGGCACTTGAAAGGAATTTTGGTGATGGTCAAGTGATAGGAGGACATTTTCTGTCTTGACATCTCATGTTTGGTAGTGTATCTGATCCTCAGGATTGCCCCCCCCCTTTTTCCTTGGCTGCAGGGTGATCAATTTGTACCTTTGTTGTTAGATAGGACTCATGGCAAGTGATATTCCCCATTTCAAATAGGTGAGTTATTTCCCCTGAAGGGAACTCTTTTACTGTGTTTAATATGCATGCACTTCCGCGGACATTCTTGACATTTACAATCAAACAAAAAACGCAGTTTCTGGATATCGGTCGCAGAAGTACTGCTACATATGCAGCAATTTCAGAGATAAAACTGTAGGAGGACATGTCATCAATCTCCACAGATTTCCTATTCAAATATCAGCATTCTATCTTTCTTGCAAAGTGTGTAAAAAAAAAAAATAACAGAGAGAGAGAGAGAGACTCATACAACCTGGTGTAACATACATGTACATCTGTGGAAAAAAAGTACATATACCCATAATTATATTGAAATCTTAGTTTTATTTTCATAAAGCCACAATCAATAATTCTAATGATATTTATTTTCCACAACTTTGGTTTAATATTCAGCCCATTTACACATTGTTCTTTGTATGCCTACATGCTGAACGCACGAAACCCTCGTGCATCACCTGTCAATCAAATTCGCATGATGCTATAGGTGGCCCTGAATGTCTGTTTATGCAGAAAGAATTTCCAAGTGTGATTTGAAACATTCTGTTTAAACATAGGTAATCAGAGATTACAGAGCTCACCTCAACGAATGTTGTCTATAAGTAAGGCAAATTAAGTCACACAATTAACCAACAAAAAGTGTACATCCAAAAATGCAAAATTTATGCAATTTTGATACTTTGGAATAGACCTATATAAAAACTTAAAATTAGTTCTTCATCATGAAAATGTAATCAAAATCCAGCATCTGAAGCAAGATTGAGAGTTTTCATCCCTTGATGCATCATTTGTGCAACTTTGGTTTATATAAGCCTTATAGTTTCTTGGTGATAGACCTGCACCCATAACTTTTACAAGGTCTATTATCTGGAAAATGTATGTCGAATTCAGCATCTGAAGCAAGTCCATTAGTGTGCATCCTAAGATGTATCATCCATGCAAGTTTGTTCAACATAGAGCTCAAAGTTACTTGGAAATGAAACCTGTATAAAAAAACTAACCTTTTCACTAATCCAGAAAATGTAGGTCAGATTCAGCTTCTGAAGCCAGCCTAGTAGAATGCACCCTTAGATGTACCATCCATGCAAGTTTGGTCATTAAAGGGTTCATAGTACCTTGGAAATGAAACCTGCACCAAAAATTTTAACCTGTTCACTCAACCGGAAAATGTAGGTCAGATTCAGCATCCGAAGCAAGTCTTGTAATATGCATCCTAAGATGTACCATCCATGCAAGTTTGGTCATTATATGTCTCATAGTAACTTGGAAATGAAACCTGCACCAAAAACTTTAACCTGTTCACTCAACCGGAAAATGTAGGTCAGATTCAGCATCCGAAGCAAGTCTTGTAATATGCATCCTAAGATGTACCATCCATGCAAGTTTGGTCATTATATGTCTCATAGTAACTTGGAAATGAAACCTGCACCAAAAACTTTAACCTGTTCACTCAACCGGAAAATGTAGGTCAGATTCAGCATCCGAAGCAAGACTGGTAGTATGCATCCTAAGATGTACCAACCATGCAAGTTTGGTCATTATATGTCTCATAGAAACTTGGGAATGAAACCTGCACCAAAAACTTTAACCTGTTCACTCAACTGGCAAATGTAGGTCAGATTCAGCATCCGAAGCAAGTCTAGTAGAATGCATCCTAAGATGTACCATCCATGCAAGTTTGGTCATTATAGGGCTCATAGTATCTTCGAAATGAAACCTGCACCAAAAACTTTAACCTGTTCACTCAACCAGAAAATGTAGGTCAGATTCAGCATCCGAAGCAAGTCTGGTAGTATGCATCCTAAGATGTACCATCCATGTAAGTTTGGTCAACATAGGGCTTATAGTTACTCGGAAATGAGATCTACACCAAAAACTGCACCAAAAATGTTAACCTGCTCCAAAAACATTCACCTGATCATTCCTTTACTGAAATTGCAGCATCTGCAACTTTGACTGGTACAGTGAAACACACTAGAAACATCTTCCATGCATGTCTAATCAATATAGGACATAGAAGTACTTAAAAAGAAAACTGCTCCAAAAAACTTAACCTTAACCCGGGACGCCGACGCCGAGGGTATCACATAAGCTCCCCCCAACTTCGTTGAGGTGAGCTAAAAAGTATATATTGGGCCACAGCCGCTGGGCTGGAGCGCTGTTTCTTTATCACATCTTTCAAATTCTTTAGCTCTGACCACATCAAGTTTGTATATCACACTCAACCGACATCCAGCGAAATTCATCCCCAAAATTTCATCACATCGCTGATTACAAACTTACATATACTAGTACTTTGAAAATTATCCTTTTTTAGACACATATAAGCATTATCCCGTAGATTATGATTTTAAAAAAAATTACAATAATGTAACATAATATTGCAAACTTCTGATGAAGTTGTTTACCAGTTAATTCGAATCGCATTGTAGAAAAGGAAAACGGGGGGGGGGGGGGGGGGGGGGGGGGTAACAAACCCTTTCTAAAATCGCTAATATTATCTTTATTTCTTCGCAAACCGTTTCTTTCTTTTTTCATTTTTCATATGATATATCCCAGAATGAGGTCATATTCGTACCGAAGTTAGTACATTTCATTGCTAAAAATTCGGCTGGTGATTTTTAAATGCATCGTGTGAGTTGATCACTATCTTACATTGGATTATCACCTCAATCAGCACAGTTGATATCTTCATAATTACCGCATGTAATATTTGTCTCCATATTTTACATGATTACAGATTTTCAGTGTTAGAATAAATTATGAAATATTTATGAAAAAGCACAACAAATATTTCAAAAGAAATTTGATTTAATTTGTTTTAATAAAGACAATGAAAATGTTTTTAAAAATATTTATCATCAAAACTGTGACATACCATGTTACGTGGGTGCACAGAAACACTGACTTCAAAGACTCTGACATGTTCAATACCGCGATACGTATTGTGAAGACAGGGCTCTCAATTCTCTAAATCTGGGGCAGATATTCGGCCCTGTACCCAATGCAAAGGTACCTTTTTTCCCAAAAGAAAGGTGTAAATTTCCCAATTTCCATAGCAAAATATCAATTGAAAAAAAAAAGTCCATGAAACTTAATTCCAAAAAAAAAAAAACAAAAAAAAAAAACAAAACACACCTGTAAATGAAAGTGAAACAAACTAATTCTATGTATGACTATTAATTAGTTCGCGCCAAGTGCATTCGTAAACTGGTTCAGGAAACCAGGTTAGTGTTATTACAGAAATGTATAACTATGAGTGCAAAGTATCTTGTCATGAAAATCAGGCCAAAATAAAATTATAGTTTGTTTGGAATTGCCTCCCGTCTCATTGAAATGCCCCCTCCTGAAAAAAATTTATTGAGCAAAAGTATAGAAAGATTTTTTTTAATTTAAAGTGGGGGCCTACTCGTGGTAAACCGGAAGCCGCATTTAGCCGTTTTCAGTTTTAAAATTATGGTACATATAACATTAGCAAAAACGTAAACAACGTCTACAGAAATGTTGGCGGGGTGTATAAAGATGATTGGGGGTATTTTTGTGCAAGGATCGAGATTAATACAGTATGTAGCAGAAAATTGAATCGATTTAAAACACAAGCGCGAGGTCAAATGAAGGTGTAACCGTGAATTCTGTCGCTATTGCTCAGTGTCACTCTTAATAGAATATATGGAGAAAAAGCGACTCAAATCACTGGCTTCTGCGCATGCCCGGGGATTTTAGTCGCTTCAAATCAAAGCGGTGTTCCACTGATTTTAATTCCACGGTAATAGTATCTGAAGTCATAGATTCTTTTGTTTTCTTGTTTGTTTTAATCTTAAAAGAATTAAGGCAAGACAAATCAAATTTTAGAGCTTTTATTGGGTTTTTTTTTTTACTTTGTACAGAATTATTAAATGATCTTTTAAATTTCTATATCACAGAGAATACTAAGTAAATGGCTACACATTTAATCGGTACATTGATAGGGCTGTGTATTGAGCCAAAAATTTCGATACGATACGGTACAATGTTTTTTAAAGCGATATGCGATATATTGGATTCTGAAACAAGTCCATCAGAAAAGGCTTCTAAATCATTTTAATGCATACATTTCATAACAATTAAGTGTTTTATTACCCTTTGTAAAGTTCTTGTCTCATTGTCTTTAAAAATAACACTTCAATTAAAACTTTAGATGACAGTGAAATCAATATGTTCCAAAAAAATTCTCTTTGTATTTTGTAATAATTATAGAAACTGTTATTTCCTTAGAAATTATGTAATTATTGAAGGTTTTAATTCAAAAAAGTAAAAAAATAATCTTTGGTGATTGAAATTCCCATCTTTTAAACAGAATTTGAAGAAAAAATGTCTGTCCGATACGTATTGGAAGTTACTTTTCGATACGATATTTTTCTTGAATATCGATACGTATCGATATATCGATATATTGATACAGCCCTATACATTGAACAGATACTTGTATTTAAAAACGAAGAAAAAACATGCCACAGTCCCTCAGTCATTTCTTAATAGAGGTGAACCACGCCATGGGCGTTATCTCAGACAGGTGTCAAAAATTACCTGTATGTTAATAATTATGTCAATTTTGTAATAATCACTGTAAAGAAGATGAATATCATTTTTTACTTGAATGTCCTATTTATAAAACTTTAACATGTTTAAGGAAAAAATATATCAAACCATATTATTTCAGATCTCCAAATATGTACAAGCTTACTCAGTTACTCAGCTCTCATGATGTTAGGGTTTTAATTGGTTTAGGGAAATTTATTCTCCATGCAATGAAATTAAGAAATAATGAATAATATAATTCATATGTATACATACTAGTATATTATATACTATAGTGATTTTTCATGTAATAATGGAGAATTGGAAATATATTGTATATTTGTTACAAGAAATAATGAATAATATAATTCATATGTATACATGCATTATATACTATAGTAATTTTTCATGTAATAATGGAGAATTGGAAATATTTTATATCTGTTGGTGTATCAGTATGGGAGTCAGGCAGATGGACACTAGGGTTCCATCCCCTGCAGACTCTCGCCACTCGTTCATTATGTATTTTTGTTTATACATACTGATGAGCCGTATGGCTTAAAGTTATTGAATAAAGAATTATATAAACTAACAAACACAGCTCCCCATGGTCGATTGATACCAATTGAAGGTGTGAACAGAGGTGAACCGTGAAGTCTGGTAACAAACCTTAAATCTGTATTTAACCAAAATATAAGGTGAAAAAAAGTTCTCTGACCAGTTCTTATTTAACAGATAAATAACGAGAAACACATATAATTATGAACGAATAAATAATAAAAATTAATTTTGAATACACCACCAGTCAGGGTGGTTGGTCAAAGGACGGTGCTTAAAAAGTCTACTACAAGTAGAAATGTAAGATTACTTTAATTATTATTGAGAATATAAATCAGAATACTAATTATTATGAATAAATTATGAGCATTGGGAATTTAGATCGTTCACCAAAGTTACAATTACTGGATGCTACTCATACTAAGTGCATATACAGTAAAATTTGTCTAATCCGGACTCTGTGTACTCCGGATTTTTGTCCATTCCGTCTATAAATTTTAGTCCCATGCACTTCTTTAACTAATTCATTAGAAAAAATTCTGTGTAATCCGGATACTGTCTATTCTGTATTCCGAACGGCCATACTGGTCCCAACTGCTCATAATTAACGGTAATTATTTCCTCTAATCCGGCCACACCTGAGTTACTTCAAAGCAATTAACACCTTTTGTGGTGGATTCGATAAACTGTGTTTACATAAGCAGTGCCATGAAACGAACTCAGTGAAACGCGGCGGTGACACAGCCCAGTTGAAAAAAAATTACTAGTATATGATTGAATTACAATTAAAAAATTATAATTTTGTTTTAACTCGATCCTTTTACCACATTATAACAAAAAAAAAAAAATATGTACGCGATTTACAAATAAATATATAAATCGGGATCGAAAATCGGACACATTTCAAAATGGCGCCACAATACTGTGGGGGAAGACATAATTTTTTACATAAAAATTAAAAGTTCAATTTAATAATTAGCACATCGTAAATAATTGTGCATTACTCTTTTTACATTGAATGAGCTCTTTGACAAGTGAAACGTGATTCGCTTGATATATAGTAGGCCTATATTGCGCGTGCCTGTAAATTTTGATGTAGGTTACATTTCACCCGACTTTCAAACTTCGTGAAAAACAAGAAAATACAGTAAGTCATAAGAGACTATTTTATAATTTCTAGACTCCAAAATATTGATTGATTTCATCATTTAATTATATTTCATATCATGTATAATAATGAACTTGTAAAGTAACAACGAAATTTTCAAAGTAATGTTTTCCTGCATTTTTCCTGCACTCCGGATTCTGTCTAAACCGGCCAAATTTTATGGAACCGGCGGTAGCCGGTTTGGACAAATTATACTGTACATGTATTCATCATGTTTATCAGTAGTGAAAATACTTCACGCAGACTCAGGTCTGTCAACATAATTAAGAAGAATTAAATGCATACTGTTCTTTCTATTAAAGATGAAAGTAAACAGAATTATTGTACAGAAAAAATATTTCAAACTGACTATCAATGATTTCAGACAGTCTTCAAAATAGAGGTTACAAACTCTATCAGAACTGATTTATATGTCGTATATAAAACAATTATACAGTGAAAGACACTGGTTTCAGTTGAAATAAATAATTTGGGCATAAGTCAACAGTTATAGAGGAAAAAATTGGTGAAAATAATCATTTTGAATTAGTTATGAGCATCAGGGATAAGTGTCGCTCTTCAAAATGGCAGTTTCATATTTTCTCCCACCTGACTTATATATCGTCTATAAAACAGGTATACAGTAAAATTTGAAGCCGGTTTTAGTTGATATAGATGATTTAGGTATAAGTCAATAATTCGTAGAAAATAATTTCAGATGCAGTATATATTTGCCTAGGGGGTTATATTGATAGTATACGTTTATGATTGCATTGGTACAACTCCAATATTTCTTATGTCTATATACAGAAAATGTGGCAAATAATTTGCTTTTATGTCATTAAATAATACTTTTCCTTTATTGTTTTCATTTGTGCACAATTGATATGCTGTGCAGATGGGATTTTCCTACTTTCGTTTTTGACGGCAAATTTTCTACATACGAACGGCGGTACTCAGTTATAATTAAAAAAATCAACATAGGCTACTAATGATGTATATGAAATTTTAGACATAATTTTGATTGAAAGACATTAAATATCTTGCTTATAATCTTTTGTAAGTAGTAATAGGCATCTAGGAAAGTCGTATCATTAGTAGTGGACATGTCCCCTGTAATAGGCTGTATATATAATAATTTCAGAATTAAATTGAGAATAAAATTTTTAAAGGGTGTGTAAATTTTGATAAAATTGTTCTTCAAAAGAATATTTCACTTTATAGCTGATTTATGAATATCTTTGTGGACATAAAAGGCTTGAGCTATTGAACTGCGATGGGGGTACCTGTATGTTTTACCCCATATCTCGGTGAAAAGACAGATGACCAATACATTTATCATGCCTAAAAGATACTTCAAGCATCGGTTGCTATAAATAAAGACAAAAAAATCAGGGTAAACAAATTAATTATTCTAATAGAGAGCTTTATTTGAGTTTTGAGCTTTGTTACTTCATTAGTAAAATGAGATTAATTCTTCAATATTTTCTTAGTTTTAACCAGTAATGTGTACCATAGCCTGAAATTATTCATTATTATCCTTATCCTTGTGATTTATGTTCAAAAAAATTTATTTGCCATGTGCAATGACATAAAATGTAGACTGTCTTTATAACAGTCGGGATTTTGTTTTTGTTACAAGAGGGTGCATGAGTGTTTGACACCCTATCTCAATACAAATATAGATTATTCTATTTTTTGTGCTTTTGCAGGGATTTATCTAGCTATTTTGTTTTACTACCGTTTTATATGTAAAGGGGAAAAATGAGAGCCGCAGGCTCGATCTGAGCACCGGAGGCGCGAGTATTCTAGGGAGGTCCGGGGGCATGCCCCCCGGAAAATTTTTAAATAAATGGAGCAAAAGCCTGCATTCTTAGAGCTTCTGAGGGTCATTTGTAGACCTTTACAAAGGCCACAAAAACTTCACTTTTGAGACAATATATTAAATAACAGGGAAAAAAAATTTAAACTTGGTCAGTACTTTATTTAATTTTTTCTCTCAATATATTTCACAAATCAATTCCGTTTTTCATGTTTCACTACTAACATTGTATTTGTTGTTACTCCATTCTTCCGATTCATAGTGATTTAAGCTCCATCTTACTCATCTACACTTTTCTTAACTCTGCAATCGCATACGTAATTTTGACATCATGGACATGGCACGTTTACCGATTCAATATCAAATAGAAG
Source organism: Saccostrea cuccullata (assembly GCF_032062105.1). NCBI lineage: Eukaryota > Metazoa > Mollusca > Bivalvia > Ostreida > Ostreidae > Saccostrea > Saccostrea cuccullata. The sequence goes on from NW_026938083.1 coordinate 68,245, forward strand.
CTTGAATAATCTACTCTCTCTTTTAAAAGCGTTTGAATGACTAGGATGGTGAATTAGGATATGCTGTTAAACTTCAATCGGACAAAAACGGAAAATCTCAGTACGATGTTTTAACTATTCTCTGTTTCATCGGAGAATTTTCTATCTGAAAAAGGGGAATTTTTCAACTTTTTCAAGAGGGGAAAGGTACCGTTTACCGGTAGTAAAAACAGCCCTGATAAATCCCTGTTTTGAAGTAGTTAAAGTATCTCTTAATGTAAATCAGGACAAAAATTGCACTGTTAACCAGTTATTTTTACGAGTAGGGACCTACCTTAATCAATTTTTTTGCCCATTACATGTATCACATCAGGGGTCTAGAATTATGCTTTCCCATTGCCCGGGGTGAGTAAAAATCTGTAAGGGGAAGTATACAATTGCGGGTCATGCTCACCCGCTCGGGAAAGTAAAAATTAAAGACAGTAGACACCAATGCTGTTGAGAGTTGTTCTTTTTCACGAGTTTTGATTGAAAATTGAATTAATTTACTTAGCCAGTAAGTTATGTGAAGCCGTATGAAGCGTTTCCCGTCAAATAAATTGTACATTATCACTACCGGAAATGCTTGCTTGCTGTTTAAATGAAAAACCTAACACGGTACTCTTTCGATTTCCCGGAATAAATACGAATGTGATTTGAGGGCTATATCCATGATGACTTTTGAAATTTAAATGATTAATGTCAGAATTTATGTAATAAATGTATCCACTGAAACAATAATTTTGACTAAAAAAATTAATAAAATTCAATACAGCATACAGGGTATTAATATATCTAAATCAAAAATACAATGCAATATAGCATATTAATATATATAGTATACTATATCAGAGACATAAATAGCATAAATATTTTAACTGGGGGAGAGGGGATTCACATATTTGAGCCATGGGAAAAATGTAAGCCTGGAAATAGATGTTTAAACATAAAAATCTTAAAATTTGTGATTGTTTAATGTTTTTGTTAGGCAAATGAATTTTTAAGGTGGGCAAGTGAAATTTTAATTTATTTTATCACTTGCCCTTGGGCAAGCGAGTTATAAAAAAATTCTAGACCCCTGCACATGCACCATACAAAACACTGAAATATAGTGTCAGATCTACCGTAATTTGCGGAATATAGGTCGATACTTTTTTCTCAGAACTGCTGGGGTTGCCCAATATACAGAATTCGACCTGTTTAAGGCTCGACTGTACGAAAAATGCCCCCGAATCAGTAAAATTTACTTCAATTTCAAAGCAAATTTGTGCAACTTTCGTAATTTTTTTGATTATTTTACGCAAAAAAATTAATGCTCCTGTAAACAATAAAGTATTTATTCTATAGCTTTCTTACAAAATAAATTCCATGAAATATTTGTTGATGTCAAAGGAAAAAAGAAACATTGCTTTATCTATAAATAATTTCTCAACATATTATCCATTAACATCATGCGGTAGCCATCTTGTGAAGTTAGGAAGTCGCGAATCGTGTACTAAGAGTAAAACCGCAACCATATCAAAATTTTAAATACGGATAATTTTTCACGATCACAACTGAACTTCAGTTACTGAAGTGTTTTTACCATTTATTAGTAGCAATAAATTGAAATAGTATATTAAATATTTTTTTTATTGTGACAGTCTTATATTTATTTAAATGTAAAATGAGTGAAATAAACTGTTGCCAGTCAAAGGTTGTTTGCGTGTTTTAGCAAATCCCTGGAGAAGAAAAATAAAAATGGCAGACATCGAAGTAATTGTCGTCCACCGGTAAATAATGTCTGAATAAAATATACTAGATCTAGGAATGTGTCCAAGTTGTTCTGAAATCGGAATTATTATTCTTTGATCTCAGGTATTTCCCAAATTATAGCTGTAAAATAATAACGTATTTATGTGCTATTTATGCCCCCAGTTTAACAACAGTGTGAAACTACGGAGGCATTGAACAGGCAAGTTGGAGAAAAACAAGTAGAAAACAATTCAAAGAAGTTATAACTACATTTACATAAAACTTTATTTAAATGCTGTGCTCATTAAAATACCAGTTTATTTTCTTGATACGTTCATGTCACGGAATTACCTCTGTAATTTTAGAGGTTTACCTGTTCTGATACGTTGTATCTGCGTAAGAATCTTTAGAAAATAGAGAAACAAAGCCTCGTCCTATATAGTAAGTTCGTCCTATCTAGGGATTTTTCAAAAAATAAGGCTAAAAATGAGCCTTTCGACCTATATACCCCATCGACCTGTAATCCAAAAATTAAGGTATGTTAAATTAGGTTTTTTTTGTTGATGGTAGATACTTTTTTTAAAAGTCAGAAAATATATATACTGTTTACTGAGATTTTTATCAAAAATTTAAAATTTATCTTCAATTAAAAAAAAATAATAATTTCCCTCCCTCCCTCCTGTGTCTGAAACCCTTCAGACGGCAATTCCAAACAAACAATTCTTTAAGGAAGGCCTCGACAAAAAACATCATTACCTGTTCGTGGGAGTTCGTTCGCGCAGAGTCCATTCACCCGAAATATTATTCGCCCAATATCTTGTTCACCCTATATGTGGTTCTCCCAGTACTTATATATAGTTGCAAACACTAAGTCATTCTAAAAACATTAGAATCAAATCAAAAATTAATTAAGAGTAAATAAACATTGCTCCTCATATCAGAATTTGAGAAAAAATATCCCAAGTTAGTAAAGGAAATAAATGACAAAAAATGATATATGTTATTTTTTTTTATTTCATATGAGTTTATATACCAATATAGTTAATTAGATGATTAACATCAATATTAATTAGGGGGATATATCCGTGTTATTTTTACAAATTAATGCGCTATGTTTTGAAAACAATTAAAGGACTGAGACGTTAATAGGTCCATTATAGAAGTGAACAGATAATGTTGAAGGTTTTACTTTTGAAGAATATCCCTTTGATCTCAAAAAATGATTTATAAGAAGACGGTCTGTCAGGTCTTTGATAGGTCATGTATTTAGTGTGACCATTTGTGACAATATGCATAATGTCTGACAGTCTGTTTTATTTCGATCGAATGTACCAAAAATTTGGAAAGAAATTCATTAGACTTTATTCTAAATTAAATTAGGGCTGGCACGATACAAATTTTTCTATATCGATACGCATCACGATATTTGAGCCATGATACGATATGTATCACGGTATCTTTAATTGCTTACAAAATCTTTTTTTTTGAATTGAAATAAACAAATTTCTTTGCAAATGAGAATAATTTATTCAAAATAGTTGTTAATATCTTGAAAAACAAAAATATTTTACTCCAGTTGTGTTAATTATTATTTACTTCACTTCTATATTTATATTTAACTTATTTATTTTATGTATTAAACCCCAAATATTAAATAAACAAAGAAAAACAGAAGTAAGATTTTTCTGGGGCAATATTTTGATATTTTTTCAAATGTATCGATATATATATATCGCCCTCGCATATATCACGATATATCAATATTTCGTCCCACCCCTACATTAAATGAGGGAGAACGGACCCTATGCGAACAAGTTTTAGGGCGAGCGGACTCTGGGCGAACGGGAAAACAGGCCAACGGGAAATCGGGCAAATGAACATGGAACCCGCTCACGCCAACAGTCCCACCCTTAACAAATAATTTTTGCTGTTCTTATTTTGAAATCATGATTGAAGCAAAATACCTCATCAAAATCTCCTCTGACAACATGAACATCACTTGCAAGGGTTTTCAAGTAGTCAAAAGTCTCTTTTGTGCATAGGTTTCCTGTGCATAATATATGCTGAATTTTTCCGGGTACAAGCAACTTCTTAAACTTGGCCGGAAGGCTGTTACAGCGATGAGGAATATGAAGATCACCAAGTACTAAGACCAGCTGAAAGAAATATACATGACATTTTCACAAATAACACTTGCTATATACACTATTTTGAAGGTTCAACTCAGTCTCATGTCTTGTGACACCCCCTTTTTCTTTCGTTTTGATCTTCGATAACATAACCCAAAATCTCGTCGAAAAAATAAATTGTGTCTGTTAAAAAGGTTTTCTTGTGTATTTTTAAACGCTAAATAATCATTTCAAAGAGAAAAAAAATATGCAATTTACATATATATTATGGAAAAAACCGTACCATCTTTACTGGATAACTTCGTCAATTCGGGGGAAGTCTAATTGCCGGAAAAGTCCTGCTAAGAGCTGGCGGTAAATCTAGAGTGTGACTAAAATGGGTACCGAAACCCGGGCCGGGCCGGGAATTTTGAAACTGAAAACCGGGATTTTGATAATTACGAAATAAATACTCATTCTTTCTTCATGGAATTTACAGACATAGTTTATAACTATAAGTTTTGCCTTCGCTGAGAATTTTAACTCAAAATGTTGTGTTTTTCAATTATTATCGCCGATTGTCCTTTTCCAGGTGACTAAAATGGGTAGCGAGCCCGGTTTACTAATTTCGGCGATTTTAAGCTTAATGCATTGAAAATGTATGTGATATTTGCATTTATTGGTTGTTTATTACTTCAAATAGCTAAATTATTCAATCATTATGAAATTAAATGTCGATTATAAGGGTTTTTGTCATTTTTTGTAAACCCGGGACAGGTAAAAACCGGACGCCTTTGCCCGGGACAAACTTAATAATTCCGGTTTGCCAGAGAAAGAATGTAGATTTTTTCAGTCCTTGACCGATACATCTTAGAAATAAATTGGAAAAAAATTAATAAAAATATTTCCACTCTTTCTACTTGCGAGACTCCCCAAACAGTAACGTCTCTTCGCTCATTCATTGGTGCTTATAAGGTCTTATCACGTGTTATCCAGGATACATCACAGCTCCTCGCACCACTCGATGACAATATAGTAGCTGGCCGTAATCCCAAGGACAGAATTGTGTGGACCGATGATCTGCTGTCAGCCTTCCATAGAGCACAAGAGGCTATAACTACACATAAATCTATAACCCTTCCACGCCCGAGTGATGAACTGTGGATTGTTACAGATCACCGGTAGTAAAAATATGGATAATGATTTAAATCAAGTGTGAACCGAGGCACTCCCTCAAACCCAAGATGGTGAGTGGCGCTCCTTTATCATGTTTACTCTTTTTATATCAAAACAGTAAATATGACATTTGTAAAACTTGCTAATTTCAGCGATTTTTTAATTTTTTTTATTTTTATTTTAATGAGGGTATTTAGACACACTAGAAAAACACATAATACACAAAATACTCCATCCTGAAACCAAGCGCCTCGCTCAATACGGATTTCATTTCACACCCTGTAAAATAACTGACAGTAACCCTGTGGGTATTCAATTAGGCAGGCCGTTGCAAACATTGATAAAAATCTTTCGTTTTTTATGTCTTGATGTGGAAATATAACGTTAAATACCTTTCTATTGCAAGTTTACGTGCACTAAATCTAATTCTACAAAATGATTAAAAAAAAACCGAGAGAATCGGGAGTCGGAAGTACTAGTTTTACCGTTGAGAAAAATAGAGAATTACAATGGCTGCCGACTGGCTGAATCCCAGCTTGTGCTTGAATGAAAGAGAGAAACAAACCGATGATAAAGAAGAGTTATTCGTGTTCGGATATGCATGTAAACTCTTTAAGGATGACAAGAGGGCATTATCTATCGACCAGGGATCTCATCTTATTCCTTGGATGGGCGACGAAAAACTACAAATAGACAGGTCGGTCTTCAATTCCTGGGAAAATTATCAAGGTTTCGATTTCACTCGCATTATCGCGTATTTATTGTGTAATCATAAAGCAGTTGCCTTTCAGATGATAGAGAATGTTTGAACAGGGTTAACATGTATGTATACCCCATCACTGCCCTAATCCGAGATTCCTCTGACTCTAACCCCTGCTTTTATATTGTGACTTGTGCAGGGGAGAGTCAGAGCGGACTCCATATTGAAAACTGGGAATCTGGCGAAACCACCTGGTATCGCTACTCTGCCTACCTTTTACAACTTTATTTCGCGGAGCTAACTCCCGAGACGCGAGAAATCAGTAAAACAATTATTCACCTACTTGTTAATCGTCATAAATATTATGCCTTCGCCGTTTAAACAACCCTATCACCGAAAAATGAAGCATCACTTGAATTTGGTCGCCTCCTCGACATTCGACTTCTTTGCGCATGACGTCACACACAAATACACAAACAAACTATCACGTGAAAATATCATGTTTGGTGTTTTAAACCTCATATTAGGATAAAAGTCGTTTTTGACAGTTGCTTTCCTTATCAATCAATAAATAAAACATCATTATGTTATTTTATATGTATTTTCACAACACTTTCATATTTTTCCGAAAGCCCCACACGTGGTTTGAGCACGTGTTACTTTCAAACTGACTGGAATTTTGTGTATTTGTGTGCTGACGTCATGCGCAAAGCAGTCGAATGGCGAGGAGGCGACCTAGTTCAAGTGATGCTTCATTTGTCGGTGATAGGGCTGTTTAAACGGTGGAAGCATCCTTTTAATGACAATTAACAAGTAGGAAAATAATTATTTTACTGATTTCTCGCGTCTCGGGAGTTAGCTCCGCGAAATAAAGTTGTAAAAGGTAGGCAGAGCAGCGATACCAGGTGGTTTCGTCAGATTCCCAGTTTTCAATATGGAGTCCGCTCTGACTCTCCCCCGCACAAGTCAAAATATAAAAGCGGGGGTTAGAGTCAGAGGAATCTCGGATTATCACTGCCCATGATTAAAGCGGTCCTACTAAACAGAGAACAATTGAGAACTCTAGAGAACCCTTGAGAACTTGAGGTTAATTGGCGAATTCTAAAACCTTTCATGCATTATTTTTACTGAATCAATCATATTCTATACATAAAGTCAATTAGAAAGTTATTTTATAGAAATCCCCCCCCCCCCCAACGTAACAAATTAGGCGGTGAAATATTTTATGACATCCCGATCCCAACTGAATTTCAAAAACGTTTTTTATCGAAATAATTTAACACTTAATTTTATTTTACAATTGTTTTTCACATTATTATGGCATCGAGCTCTAGAGCTGGAATGTCATATAGCTAGCTTCTGGATTGGGTTGCTCAAAACTCTGGTTAAGGTTAACCGCTGGTTAAATCTCGTATCCAGTGGTTAACTTTTAACCGTTGGTTAAATTCTGTTGCTCAAAATTTGTCCACTGGTTAACTTTGCTATCCAGTGGTTAAATATTGGCTAAAGTTAGCCACTCCACAGAGGTGGGTTAAGTCTCTTAACCAGTGGATAAATATGACTGAAAATTATTATTTGTTGTAAATTTTGGGGGATAACAAAAGAAACAAAGGCTTATAGATATTTTAATCAAGAATTTAATGTTGATGAATACTTAAAAAGACATATGCAGTAATTTAAAGTCAAGTTGGGCGACCATAATTTGATTTTTAGTTTTACGGATTTTTTTTCAAGAAAGGTCAAGTCGGAGGACGAAAAAAAAAAAAAAAAAAAAAAAAAGACAAAAATAATTCTAGCAACTACCTTTTTCACATATAAATATAGTCACACATTTCACTGTAGTATAAAACAAAACAATAAACAACTTAAAAGATATGTTTTTTTTTTACATTAATACACATTACTTGTATAAATGTTGTTATTTATAAAAATGACAACTTTTAATTCAAACATTGTTTAATATGAGTACCATGTAATATTTGAAATTACATGTATGTAAATTTAATTATGTTCTTCACTGTATAGTTTGCACATTCATTTGAATGTCATTTGAATAATATTCAGGGTAAATATCGAAGTTTAACTTGGCAATTAAACGATTTAATAATATTCTGCAGACGGTCTGAGTTTCCAGCTTTTAACTGATGGATGAATGGATTTTTCTCATTATAAGGAGCAAGACAACTGTTTCCTGGATTTAATAAAGATCTGAAATTGAAGGAATTGGAAGTACCTGTTAGCCAAACTTAAAACTTTAAACATTTTTAAAAATTACATGTGTAATCTATTGAGAATGAATTAGATGGATTCTTAGATCCTGCATTCTTTTTTTCACTCTTAGTACATATGATATCAAAGCATTATTGTAGTCCTGTTCCAATCTGCTAATATTATATTTTGAAATTCAGAAACTTTATTACCCTGTTTAGCTACATAAATTCAATTAAGTCTTCTACAGGTACTGTCAAGTTGCTCTGCAGTTTCATGGGCTTTTATATACTGGTGTTGATGTAGGATTTGCTAAGATACTGAATCTCATAATCCGCAGTTTCCCTCTGCAGACTCTTTATTAGTTACCATGTACTTGCTTTCATTTCCTCTTTAAATTAATAATAAAGTACTATAGTTTATGTCTTTCCTGATCACCGTATTATTTATGGAGGAATTGTTTTGTTTTAGGCGCATATAAACTTGTTTGCAGCAAAGTATCAAAAAAATTCATATCGCTATTTACCGTCCTTTTTTGCAAAATTTCCACATCTGGTATCTCTGTCTTTGATAAAAAAAAAAAACACTTTTTATGAGGATAATGAGCAATTAGAACTGCAATTACATTTGGTAGCACAGTTGACATCTTGATTATTACCTGTTATCAGTGGCAATAAGCAGATTAGCTACCGGTAAACACTGCATGACAGCCATTTTTGTTTTGACTTGTCGGTATTTTACAAATCGAAGAAGGTAAAAAATCCGGATTTTTTCGAAATCGGTAGAAACAGCAATAAAAAAAAATAAAGAGAGACATGCGATTGGGAGGTTTCAGAATTGGTAGACTCTCGATAAAACCAAAGTTGACAGCTCACCTTCTTCTACTATTCTGCACATGTGTTTTTTTACGTTTCTGACTGATTTGCTTTTGTAAAACACAGGTTTGACACGAGCGGATTGAAAAATTCCGATTTTATTTTTTTTTTGAAATGCAAATTTTTAGAGTCGGCGGATCCGTAAAACTAAAAATCAAATTATGGTCGCCTTGACATGGTTTTGTTGCAATATTAGGCAGGAATAACATCACAGTCAGGGATATGATAGGTTTTTATGTCTTCATCGTCAGCAGAAATGTTTTAAATGGGTTCTTTCAAGGATTAATCTGTTGGCATTACAAAGGATATTATCAGGCGGCCTTCCCTTGCTGAAAAATAAATAATTATTATAGGTATATTTTAAGTAAAAATTATAAATGAATAAAATTGTTGGTCATTTGCATATAGGTCTAATAATGGATAAAGATCAATTGTTCTTTGGTTACCATACATCAATATTTAAAATCAATTGAGAATTGCAAAGATAGACTTTATGTAGGCATTGAAAATTGGGGTTACCTTGTTTTAATTTGTTGGTTTAGCCCCTCCCTCCTCCACCCCCACCCACATTCAATTAGCTCAATTAGCTACTCTACTTTCACAATGCTTCCGATGCATATGCTATCAATATCTACATAAAGATTTTTATCTAATTTCTACATGTATTGATGCTAATATTAAAAGGTGTTGTATTTATAAAATACACTTGGGATAATGTGTAGCGCCGTCGAGCGGTAAACGGCACACAATATTTTAATCCAGTGGAATTAAGTTAATAATTAATCCATGCTTCCTCAATAAAGTGTTGCTCCAGTGAAAGCACCTGGTTATCGTTTTACAATTTATTTACATGATCTCAAATTTTAATAGTCCAACAGAATGCACAAAATGAAATATCCTCGAACAGCACTGACCAAATTAAATAAACTCTATCTCTACATCTGTATCTATTATACTTCTCCTATGCATCTACTGTTCTATTCTACCCAGAAACTTTTACTCCCCTATATATATAAAAAGTAGGTTGCTCACGAAGAGCAACGCTCTTAACTGGGTCAGTTACATAAGTTACACAGCGGCTGCTCACAAGGAGCAACGGGTATCTGTACTATAAATAAACATAATATAACTGAGGGGTTCTAAATGAAATAATTAAGACTAATTACAAATAATTAAAATAATATAAAAGTAAATCACGAATTTACAAATGCATTTTAGTTACACTGCAAAATTTAATTGTACGGAGCGAAATGCATTAGTGACGAACTCGCTATATCTACTTGCATATTCGACGAAGACCTTTCTGTACTAATTAAAAAAAATGCTACCCACTTTCAGACAGTGTTAGTGCTTTGTAATGCAGGATTATATAAATGTGATGAAAGTTATTTCTTGTTTGGAAATATTTGACAAACCACTGGACAGATCTTTCTGTCAAGGTATGTATAAAAGCGATAATACAACAAGTGCGAATTTCCTCGAATAATAGCAGACGACGTTTACATGGTGTAAACAGTAAAGGTGTCCTGACACCAATCAGTTATTATTTAGGTATGAAACGATACAAATTGATGTATTTGCCTCGTAATTATAGCTGTCTTGAGTAGGTATTCTCTTTAAAATATTTTCTGTAAAACTAAGATCTAATGTTCAGCTTAACGAGCATCTAGGTGTCTGCAGTCATTCTATCCATCTGACCTGTGGTGCTAATCCTTTCCTATTCTATGTGTTTACAGTTACTGCATCCTCCACTTGAATTTTCAGCAAAGAATAATCCCAGCTGACTTGTGTGTTCCTTACTTTTTGCGACTAAAGCGTTTGTTTAGTTTTGATACTGTTACATGTCGATATTTCTCCACTTCTCCACATACGGTTGTATTATATAATGTAACGTTAAAACGTCTCACTATTTACTTATTTGATATTTACCATGGTAGCCATTGTTTTTGGTTGACAACTGGACAAGTGTAATGCATTGTGGGATACTAACCAGTGGTTAAATCACTTAACCTGTGGTTAGTTAACCAGAGGCTAATTTTATTTTGAGCAACAAATATTTGACCAGTGGTTACTTACCCAGTGGATACAGAATTTAACCAACGGCTAACTTATCCAGTGGTCAAATTTAACCAGTGATTTGAGCAACTCAATCCTGATTTTCTTGCATCCTAACCAATTTATGATTATTGAACAATATTTGACGGGCGTATCATGCTGTGGCGGGGCACTTTATTCACCAAACTTACACACAAGGATCAGGATATGTTGAAGATTAAAATTTGCACGGGGAATTACCCTGGGGCAAAGGGCGTGGTCTCAAGGTCACTTCAAGGCTGACCTAAATTTACAATTGATAAAAACATGTATATTTTGCTTACTATAAGGACTAGGATCATCAAATCTTGTTTGTTGATGCATCTTAGAACTTCACATCATGTTAACTCAAAAGTAGGTCACTGTGACCTACTTTTTAAATTTTGTGATCATTTGTTTTCAAATTGATTAGAAGGCATATTTTGGACACTTTTAGGCCTATGATCATCAAACTTTGTCAGTTGATGCATCTCGAGTCCCTGAACAACGTCAACTTAAAAGTAGGTCACCATGACCTACTTTTTGAACTTTATGACTAATCCTTTTAAAAACATTCTATCCTATTATTTCAGACACTGGGAGGTTTAGAACCATCAAATCTTGTAATTTGATGTGTCTTTGGACCTTAAAACATATTTATGAAAAGGTAGGTCACTGTGACGTACTTTTTGAATTTTGTTGGCATTTGTTTTCAAATTGTTTGAAATGCATATTTTGATTACCTTCAGAACTACGATCATCAAACTTGGTCAGTAGTTGCATTTTGGGTCTTTAAAAATGTCGGCCAAAATGTAGGTAACGATGACCTACTTTCAACATTTTATGGCTAAATTTAAGTATGTTAGGTATTTATTGGCTTAGAATCATCAAACCTTGTGAGTCAATGCATCAGAGCTCTAGATAAGGTGCATATTTGCAGAAATACGCATTAAATTTTACAAAATACGCATTGAAAATTAAAATATAGCGTACAATTACGCATTAGCAATCATAGATACGCATTACACCATGAAAGTACTGCATACAACAAAGTGAAGAATACAGGTACGACTTACTTAATGATACCAATTGAGGTTAACTCATTGTTTGATTTTTCTCAAAACGAAGTATAAAGAAGTGACGAAAAATATTCTTGTAATTTCGGGAGGAAGAATCGGAGATTTAGATTAAAATCTATTTCTATGTAGAAAGACTAGGCATATATATAACTTTTTTTTATTATGGGTTCATAGCCAATTTTTCATCTCTCTCAACTTGCCAATCTAATTAAAATTAGATGTTAGATCCGCTCGCATACTCGCTACACTAACATCGTTGTCTGCGCCAATGCTGCTTAAAGATGAAGCCCAATTTTTAAAGTACACATACAGTATATTGCTTATTTAAAATATAAATATTCACACATACAGTATATTGCTTATTTCAAATATAAATATTTCATTTATGGACAAGAAATAACTTAAAATCATTAGGGTTCTCTAAGTTTCTTTAGAGTTCTCGGGTTCTCTGTTTAGTTGTACCTGTACTGTAGTGAGAAGGTACATAGTAATTAAAACTAAAAATCTCTGAAAGAAGCAGAATGTCATGAGCCTGCACTGGACAGAGCCACCAAGAGGGATGTTGCTATCCAATATGTGAAGAGAAAAGAAAATACCCTGCTACCATTGACTATGTTTATTAAATAATGTTTCCTTCTTCATTTTTTACTGAGTACAACAATAAGATACATTGTTCTTTGTATGTATATGTGACAGTGCAGTGTTTCAGTTGCTGAATATTTGGCTGCTGGTGTAATATAAATTGTATTGGTGATCAGGTATAAGTATCAAATTTCAATCATAATGTTCGATTTTTATGTTCAAGTAAAATGAAAAATAAAATAACCCAAATATAGAACTATCTATTATAAATTGATAAAATCGATATCTTTTGACTGAAAATTGCTTTGAAATGGACAAGATATACATGTATATTTAATACCATAAAAGTTATATAAGTCTTAGGAACATATGCAAGGTACCTTACCTACTGATAATTTTTTAAGATATTTTAAATTTTTTACTTATAATGCCATTACATGTTCTTAGACAAAAAATCAGCATGTGTTACCAGGGGTATTGAAAAGATATCAAATTATGAAAATTTTTGCATTATTCAAAGAAAAATGTACAAAAATTACAAAACATAAATTCTAGATTTTTTTTTCATCAAAATTTGTTTTAAAAGACGTGTACTAATCCATATATAGACATTAAAAGTATTGCACATAGGTCCTTCATTTAGTGGAACTCTTCAACTCCAGGGTCAAGAACCCTATATAGTTCAAACTACGTTGCGTGTGACCTTAAAAAGCCAAATGTATTTTTAGCTCTTATGAGCCAAAGGCTCATAGAGTTAATGTTATGGCCATTTATGCAGTGTGTGTCTTGCGGTGTGTGTAACCTTTTTAGCTCACCTAAGCCCAAGGCTCAAGTGAGCTTTTCTGATCAAAATTTGTCCATTGTCTGTTGTTTTCGTCAACGTCATTGTAAACTTTTCACATTTTCGACTTCTTCTTAAGAACCACTGGGCCAATTTCAACCAAACTTGAAATAAAGTATCCTTAGGTGAAGGGGATTCAAGTTTGTTCAAATGAAGGGCCACGCCCTTATTCAAGGGTCATGGTGACCGACTTTTTAAATATCTCAGGTAGTTATTGGCTTAGAATCATCAAACTTTGTCAGTTGATGCATCTTGGGTTTTCGGAAAACGTCGACCAAAAAGTAGGTCACCATGACCTACTTTTGACATTTTATGGCTAAATTTAAGTATCTCTTAGGTACTTATTGGCCTAGAATTGTTAAACTTTGTCAGTTGAGGCATCTTGGTTTTTCGGAGAATGTCCATCAAGAATTAGGTCACATTGATCTTCTTTCGAATATCTCAGGTAATTTATAAGCTTAGAATCATCAAACTTTGTCAGTTTATGCATCTTAGGTTTTCGGAGAACATCGTCCAAAAAGTATGTCACAGTGACCTACTTGTGACAATTTATGGCTATATCTAAGTATCTTGGATACTTATTGGCTTAGAATCATCATTCTTAAGTGTCAGTTGATGCATCTTGGGTTCTCGGAGAATGTCGACAAAAAAGTATGTCACATTGACATACTTTTGAATATCTCAGGTACATGTGACATTTTAAGGCTCTACGTAAGTGTCTTTGGTAATTATTGGCTTAGAATCATTAAAACTTTGTTCGTTGATGCATGCATCTTGGGTTTTCAGAGAATGTCGAACAAAAAGTAGGTCATGGTGACCTTTTGAATATCTCAGGTACTTATTGGCTTAGAATCATCAATCTTTGTTAATAAACACATCTTGATTTCTCAGAAAATTTCAGGTCACAGTGACCTACATATCCTTATGGTATTTTATAGATACATGTATATTGAATTACTGTATAGAGGGAAAATAACTCGCGGTGTTTATATTTGCTATATTAACGGTGTTCATAAATCCGTGAATTCAAGAAACAGTGAATAAATTTTCAATAATCTCAATGTTTTATTTGAAAATTTGAGAATAAACTGCGATAGGTTTATATACATGTACGTGCAGTACATGGTCATTTCAGTAATTACGAGTAGTACTTGTCATTCAACTATTTTAATTATCACGCTTTACTTTAATTCTAATCAGCAGATAATAACCTGTATTTGTTAAAAAGCTGTTTTAATAGTCAATGCTACATGTTTCATCAATCAAAACACGTGGGCCATGGTTTTAATTACCCGTGCGTAACTAATGTTACCAAGTTACCTGCATTAACACACATTTTAAGAGCCATTCTCTGTAATGACTTGAATTTTTATATAGGAGCTGTGGCACGCATACCCATACCGAAATAAGTTATAACTAAGTTATAACTAAAGTATAACTTAGTTATAACTAGGCTTTTAGGTACAAAAAAGTTATAACTAAAATGTAACTTTTTTGGACTTTGTTTTTTCCAAGTATAACTAAAATGTAACTTTTTGGACTTTGCCATTTTCACCTATAACTAAAATGTAACTTTTTGGGACTTAGTTTTTTCCAAGTATAACTAAAATGTAACTTTTTGAACTTTGCTATTTTCAGCTATAACTAAAATGTAACTTTTTTGGACTTTGTCATTTTCATGTATAACTAAAATGTAACTTTTTGGACTTTGCCATTTTCGCCTATAACTAAAATGTAACTTTTCTGGACTTTGTCATTTTCATGTATCACTAAAATGTGACTTTTTGGACTTTGCCATTTTCGCCTATAACTAAAATGTAACTTTTCTGGACTTTGTCATTTTCATGTATAACTAAAATGTAACTTTTCTGGACTTAGCCATTTTGATGCATATAACCAGTATAAATGTACAAGTTTTTTGCATTTTCTTTCTCAAAATTAACAAGCCGTTCATCAGAAAATGCACTGGGAAGGTAGAAATTCTGGAAGTGTATCTTATTAAAAATAATAAATGCAGTGATTGTATAAAAACATGGCAAAATATATTTTGGGTGCATATATTTTTTATATTCTGCATTTCATGAATGAACCTGAGAATGTTAAAAATTTACCATATGCCAATCACTTACAACTACACTGTGGGTACTTACTAAGGTCAGACGATACCATTCCCCAAATTTCTGTTTGTACATCTTCATAATGTATTAATTTATACCTAATTTTTATCACTCTCTGATTTCTAAACCTGTTTCTTATTGTTTTTAAAAACTTGAAACTCTAAAAATGTGATTATGTTAATTTCAAGTAATCCGACTGACCGACCCATTCAAATTTAGTGGCCTATCCCCAGGTCAATTTTCTTTTCTCTGACAAATGGCTAAACTGGGTTTGATCAATCAGCTGATTTCATTTCTTAAAAGAAAAAATTAGGTTGTAGCTTAAATTGAGACATAAAATATGTCAACCTAGTATTTTACCTTAAATATAAAGAGTAATCATTATTGTAACAACAATTTCCCCTACAACTTTCTGAAGTTTGTTTTCTGCCGCTAGGCAGTCATTTGGATGCCATGTTGGGTTCCACTGTAAATATAACAACTTGTATATTCAGTCCAGGGATGTTTGGCCATTGATAAGCTAAAAAAAAAAAAAAAAAAAGAATTCCCAACCAAACAATCCTTGATTTTGGGGGGAAAGTTACAGAATACAACCTTTTTTTTTAAGCCTAAGAAATGCCATCATTTGGTATCTCGCACAAATGCCTGGTAATTAAGGTACCTCAATTTTCTTGTGAGTAAACATATTAAAGAAGTATTTGTTCCATGACAAAGTCTTGGAAAAAATTAAATATTCTTGAGGAATGTCTTCTCTGTCCTTAACAAATAAACTGAAAACGTGCTCAAGAAATGACATTTTTTTAATCAATCCCAATCAACATACACTTGTGTTCAAATGAAGGCTTTAAAAGCACAAATACATGTCACATTCATTTATCAATTTAGAAATAAAAATGCATCCAGTCTATCAAAAACATGATATAAACATTATAAAAATTGTTTATAAATCATTAGATAATGGTATGTAAAGATGTTTCGACCAAGTGATCTTGCATGGTGACTTCAATAAGACCATTAAATGTTTGTGTGCACTGCAGAGTTCACATTTCACTCGCGTTCGACTCTGTTGGGAACTGTGGAAACAAAACTACGATCGTCACTCAAAGTTACACAGACGCACACATCCAAAATGTCCTGAACGAGGATTGCTTGCAGGTGTGAAGGTGGTTTCAATTGAACCATGTGAGTGGATGACGAACTGCGATGATGGTCAGTTACAGCATCGTCTCTGTCCATAATCCTTACCACAGCCACGAACAAATCACCACAGCCATCAATATTTACTTTAACGAAAGTCTCAGCCCTTCCAAACGATGCTTCTTTAAAACGAACAATTGCATTGTTTCTTCTAGTGGTTGACTTATATTCAAGGCATTGCACAACCTGTTGATGTACTAGCAGTCTTTTAAAGAAGCACACAGATCTGTAGTGTCCTACTAAAGCCAAAAGTGCTTCTCGCTCCTCCAATTTTAACTCCCTGTAACTGTACGCACCAATAACAGAAACTTTATCCGAAATTATTTCACTTGTGCAGTGTCCTTTCCTTTCCATCATTTTCTTGAACAGTTCTTGTTCACTGCTGCCGAACTTCAGAGCCTGTGCTAAGGTTGGTAGTTGTTGATGGACACTGACAGCAAATGCAATCTGTGTTTCGATGTGTTGTGTACCATGGAACAGGCGTCTCAATTGTCCATTAAAGTCCTCAAAATAAAAACATGATGAGCACCACAGCGGTCCAAGGTCTTCAACTTTTTCTGTCAAGTGCAGCAGTAGGTGAACATTTGATGTCAACTGGCGATCACTGTACAAGACAGGAATGTTAATAACAAATTCCATAAGCATCCGTTTACAGTGCAGAAGGTCCTGTGTAGAGATCTTTTCTTGTAGCAGCAAGAAGATGGAATAAACTAACAGAGAAAAATGGTGATACTGGTCCTCTGGTAACAATCCAAATAAGCATGGTAGGCTGTAGTAGAGTAGAAAATTTTTCAATTCAGCTGCTTTATAATGGGCAACATCTGCTAGAGTTCTTGGAAGTCTTGTAATGAAGCTTGGAGGTTTAATGGAGAGGAGACGCCGGTCCACTTCTGGCAGTTTGGACGAAATGTTGTAAATTTCGTTTTTGTGAGACTTGTCAAACCAAAGTGTCAATAACATCTTGACACAACCAAGAAGGACGCAATGCATATAATCCACCGCCACTCCACGAACAATGTCAAAATTCGGCACATAAGAAAACCAAGTCAATCCTTTAACACCATTCACAGAGTTCCTCAGGCGTTCTGCTTCTTCTCCATCTCTTGTGTGGGATGAGTGGGTACGCAGCAACGAGTGTCCATCTGGACTGTCCATAGCAAATGGATAGACAAGAGTATGGCCCCGTTCACTCGTCTGCACAGTTTCACCACGGACATAGCAATAAGGACAACCATGGAAGCCGTTAAATTGAACCATGTTCATGAAGAGACATCTTGCTGGGGAGTCAAAAACGCCATTGAGTAGGATGCCCCTTATCTTCTGTTCGTTAACTTCCAGTCCTAAAAAGTTGAATAATATTTTGAGATACTTCACATAATAGCAAAAGAATTGGTATTCAAAACATGCAATCAGGCAGTGAAAAAAAATTATTTTAAACAAATTGCAGGCTAAAATAAAGTTTGAATACTTATGTTAATTGAAAATGATGAATTACAGACTTTCCAAGTGTCAATAATTATATGATTTTTCATATTCATATTTCTTTTATCAATCATTTAAAATAAATTTCATTACAAAAAAATAGGAATGAATCCCTATAATATACCTTCATGGTAAATCTCGTGTAAACTCTCTGCAAAGGGTTTCAGGAACGTAGAGAAGTCTGGCTTAGAATACCCAAACCACATTCCAGCAAAAATTCTGTTGCTCCGGGTAAACCTGAAATAAATATATTCATGAATTTCATGTATTATAATATTTAACAAAATATGTGTATGTATTGTCCTTTGTGTCTAATGACCACATATCATGTTTAGCAAGACCATATTTAACTTCATGTTTATTTTTTGCTTCACTGAGAAAAGTAATTGAAAAATATCATAAATCAATCAAATCACTAGTCCTGTTAAAACATACAAATTTACTTATTCTAATATGCAATGTTAATGAAGTAAATAGTAAAATCATACATTAAAGGAGACATTGTCAATTCAATGGGTCAAAGCCAGTTGAGCCGGGTTCATCCGGACATTTGAGCATGAGTATAAATATTATGGCCTCAGCAAAATTTTTAATTAAATAATTATAAGAAATATCTACTATGAATTAATTTAAGTACTATAATATACAAAAGCTATTATACTAAATTGATGGCTTAAAAATGTTGATGGTATTTTGCCTTGCTTTTCACTAAGAATTACCGTATACAATTGGACAAACTAGAAATTTTTTTCTTAGGTTGTTCTTTTTTTTCAAGGACTGAAATTTGGATTTTACAGATATTTTAACAAGACCCATTTGGTCTAATTCACCTACGTTTCATAAATATGACAGTGTTTTCCCTTTTTTTCAAAGTAAAAGGTTAGTGATCAGTTGTAACAGGCTTTGGGCTGAGATTTTTGAACAGAATCTCTGTGGATCTTGTAACTAATTTCTTTTTCAAAGAGGCATTTTTGTGAATTTAAGCAGTCAATTTGGTCGTTAGCTGGTTCTTAGGAAAAAGTTGTATGACCAGACTATTGATTCCCTAGACTGGTCAGTTGCACATGTCTTAGTGTCAAACCCTGCAAGTAGTATGAAGCTCCAAAACTTGTTTGGCTTACCTTAGATGTGGTGGGAGTTCGTTGATAATAAAGTATATCGGCCATATGCTGAATGTCGATGAATGGAATAAGGAAACACCATCAGTGTTGATCTGGAGGGAAATGTGGAGATCTCCAAGGTCCTGGGATGTACTTCCTTTGAAATACCCATCTTTCCTAAATCTTTCTTGGTAGAGCTTTCCATCCATAATGTCGCTAATCATCCCATCATCCTTCTTTGACTGGGAGGCTTTGTATTCCCAAATTTGTTGCAGAAGTGTTCCATCTAAAATAAGAAATTACATTTGAGCTTTTAACGAACATAACTATTGGAAAAGATACAAAATGTGCAATACCAAAGAATTAATTAACTTAAAAAAAAAAAAAAAAACTATAGCCAACTTTTCAAAAGCTTCAATTTTTTAAAAGAAATTTTAAATAATTCCAGCAAATTAACCCATTCATTCATATATTGAGAGTGTATTTGCTATTGGTTATTTTCTATTGAGAAATTGTAACAATTGAACAATTCATTACCTGCAAATAATGAAGAAAGTTGGGATATGATCGGAATCACCAGAAAGTAGGCATTGGAATGCTTCTTTGTCGTTGTTTGGCAATTACGGCAGAATTCCTGTTTAACTGTCCCATGGTATAGTAAACACTGTTCACAGTAGTAATGGAACTGAAGAGGGGCCTTAAAGTTCCTGAAAAGGTCCATGAAAGTTTTTATGCTTTTCATGCACAAGTTTGGTGTGAGACAGTGAAGGTCCAAAAGCACTAGAAGGTCCGCCAAGGCCTCTCCTGTTAACGAATGCCGCATTGCAAATGAGATAACTAGAACCATGCTAGCTGCCAGAGTAATTGTTGCACCAGCGTACAATGGTTTGTCAGCTTCAACTGAAAAAGGCATATTGAATATATTAGTTTTACCTAATTGATTTCTTGCTCACCTGACATTTATAAACAACTTCTGCACACATGCAAACTAACATTATTCAGTGCTTTTCCTACATTTTAGACAAGAGGCCCATGGGCCACAATGCTCACCTGAGAAGCTTCGACCATTCTTTTCTTTCCCGTTTTTCCCCTTTGTAATTCATATTGTGACCCTACCCTACCCCACTGATATAATTTAGACAATTTGAAATGTACACTACCACAGGATGCTTGTATTCCCCATTGTAAAACTTTGATTCCCCATGGTGGCCCAGCCCTACCTCTGGGGGTCATGATTTGAACAATTTAGAATCTACACTACCCCAGGATGCTTCCACATAGGTTTCAGCTCTTTTGGCCCAGTGGTTCTTGAGAAGATTTTCGAAGATTTTTCCTATATATTTCTATGTAAAACTTTGACCCCCATAGCGGCCCCGCCCTACCCTGGGGTCATGATTTGAACAATTTAGAATCTACACTACCCCAGGATTCTTCCACATAAGTTTCAGCTATTCTCAGTGGATCTTGAGAAGATTTTTTTAATGACACCACCTTTGTCTTATCTTGATTATCTCCCCTTGTGATGGGACTTGGCCCTTCATGTAAACAATTTAAATACCCCTTCACCAAAGGATACTTTGTACCAAGTTTGGTTAAAATTGGCCCTGTGGTTCTTGAGAAGAAGTCGAAAATGTGAAAAGTTTACAGACGGACAGACAGGCGGACGGACGACAGAAAAAATGTGATCAGAAAAGCTCACTTGAGCTAAAAAAAGGCTTGGGCCTTTCCAGTTGATTGCTACATTATAACATCAAAATGCCTTTACACACAGCTAGTCTACATCTTTAACTTTCTTTTTATTATACCCCAGCGGGAGAGTATCTTATATAGCAATTGTTAATTCCATCCGTCTGTTACGCTTTGGGGTACCCATCTCTTATCCGCAACTCCTCTTTTACCAGAGCAAAACATGGACACTGCCATTTTATTCATATGGGAGGCGGGGGTATCATTTAGTGGACTCATTGCTCACAGTACCTCTAGTTTATGATCTGAAGTTGCCATTTAATGTGACCACAGTCTTCACGAAAACTTTTCAAACTAACTGGCCAGTCGGACCATTGAATTTTCAAAATATACTAGCCCACCAAAATTTTTACTGGTCCCTTTCATAAAAAAATAAAATAAATACATTTTCATAACTGTAAATTTATACATGTTTACATACTTCAACTTTTGAAATGCAGCCATTTTTCGCCCTTTGTTGCGTTTTGGTAAGTTGTTTGTTGGAACTTTGCACATTTTACATACTAGTTAATAATTACTAGCTACTTCCGGTTGTTACATAATACATCCATGTTATAATAGGGTTATAATAATAGGATTCAACAACACGAGCTTCTTTTTTTTATTTCATATATTTATGAAATTTAAGCAAGTAAGTCAGTTGAAATAAATTTTGACTGTATGATTTATATGATCAACAAGCCCATTGGACTTCTTGAATTTCAGTGACCCGAACTCAAAATTCACTGGACTCGGTCTTCGGACCAGTGAGTTTTTGTGAAGACTGTGACCATCCTATATATTTTAGTTTTTGGCCAGTATAATGCATGCAAACAGTGATCATAATCATGATAATCATAATGACAAATAAGTAACACATACCGGTATCTGAATCACCATTCCTGTCAATATCGTCTTTCACGTCTTCAAATTCATTGTTGAATACATCAAACTCTTCATCTGGGTCTGGCTCATGTGGATTTGCCCATTCTGACAGCTCAGGAACATCAGGGACATCTTGAAACATCTAAAAACAATACAAATACTATAAAAATTTATGGTTCATAAAAGTATAAGTCAACTGTTTTTTTTGTAATATGCAAAATACATGATTCTAAGATTTCCATGATTTTTCAATTTTTAAAAAAATATTTGCTTATCCATCCCCTGTGCTGTAAGCATTAATCATAACAAATATTACATAGCTGCATTTCTATACTATTTGTGTTAGACTTTGTCAAATGGCCTTCTAATTTAATTTTCATTCATTTGATGTAAGAAAAAAAAGGATGATTGTTCTAAAAAGATGACCAATTTGTACAAAATTTGCAGCCCCAAAACTTGTAACATCAGGTGGATTGATAAGTATTTGACGCAAGTCACTGTGATGTACGCAACCCATTTTATACGATATAAAGTAAATTTTTAATCCAATCAAATACTGCGTTACAACCAGAATTAAATTTTAATGATTTCAAACTTTTTTTTTTTTTTTACATGTGATACCAAGCAATTCGCCCCAGTCCCAATTGAAAAAAAATGCCTGTATTTTCCTGAAATGAAGACAAAATATGGCAGACAACTAACTTTGATTTCTGCTTCAATTTTGAAAATGTTGAATTTATTGCTGTTATAAAAGATTGTCTTATGTGTAGGTTTAAAAACAAATAATGAAAAAAAAATATTGTTTTGTGTCACTAAAGGCCTGTACAGCAGAGCGAACGTACGCGAGCGCTCACCAAAATTCCTTATACCGTCAATAGTAATTTTGGTGAGCGCTTGCGAACGTTTGCTCTGCTGAACAAGGCTTAGGTAATGTTCAAAGCTTGTACCTTCTATTTAACGACTTATTAAGTTATTTCCACTTTTTATTTCAAGAGCAAGAATTTTTTACGTAGGGTGCCATGATAAGTTAGGTAGCACCAAGTCAAAAGTATCTCTCTGTTGGTGATTCTCTCCATAGTAACCTCTAGCATGCTGGTGTAATGAATAAAGTACGCCTGTTGTATTTTTTTCTTGTCATCAGTAGTAACACGTTTTTACCTGATTAACTGATTTCTTGACATGTTCTCTCATTTTTTTGTAAAATGATGTGCTATAAATAGAGCCATGAGTAGGAAATAAAATCGTTCTTGTCACAGAGTTGACACTAGGAACGTTTGAAAACTTCGACAATGAACAACAGAAAACAATACATAAAACGATCTAAAAAAGGTGAAGACTTTTTTATATTTGAAAAAAAAGTACATAAATTGTAGCGAACACTAACCTTGTTGAATGATTTCTCATGAAAAGCATCGATGATGGCGCCGGGGTCATCACACCAATTGTCGACATCTTCCGGGGTACCATCTTTCGACGCAGAGTTGTCTGATTCTCGTTGCATTCGCCAAAGTGATACATTGGGAGTTGGAATAGACTTATCAGCAAGGTAAACCTGGTAGCGACCACGCTTTCGAGGGTACATTATTACTGCATGACTTTGTTTACTTCTCTTTTTAAAATGGCGCCTTCTTCTTCGCCTTCGTTATTTACATCCGGGCAACAGCGGAAGTGTGCCAATCGGGTATTTTCGGTTGGAAAAAAAACTTACGTATGGCTCTCGCTGATCAATTTTAAATTAAGTAATGGATAACATTGAACTTACAAACACGTTTGACAATACAGTCTTTAGTTATTTATTTTTTTTTCAAAAAATTGTATTGGACTCGGGTGTTTCCGTAATTAGATTCTAATCGCTGATTGGTTCAATTTGAAACTGGCTCGTATAGCGATTTTCATTGGCCCCGCTCTTTATTTTCAAAAAAGATAGCGTCGGTTCAAGAAGTTCAGAAGGTGAAAGTTCAAAGGTTTTGTTATTACTTCAATTCGGCGAACCATGCATGCCCTGGTCGAGTGGACGGATGAAGAGAAGGTCAGCACCATTACCCTTTCTCGCATCAAGGAACCAAGGAAGGACTTTTGCGATTATAAAGTCGGTGATATCGTGCAGGCCAGCTGCCATGGCTTCCCTGGCGTGCATCCAGCCAAGATCCTAGCCATAAGAGGTATTCTTACAATAATCTGATTAGAATATTTAAATAAATTATGTGAAATTTCACTTTTGGTGCTAGAATAAATAGAATGCAGAGGGATCTGGTTATTTTGTTGTGGGTATGCCACTGAATTTTCAGTTTGTTGTCACCTTACAATGAATCATCTTAATCACCAAAATTTGATGAGTTGTAAATTTATTCATACTTTCAATCATATAATCAAAAATTTTACCTCAACCATTGAGACATTTGAGATAATACTTATTATTCAACATAGTTCATATACATGTATAAAAACATGATAAAGAAGCTTATAAAAGCATTTGGGTATTCATTTCTCTTATCCACATTACTGGTGTGTTAAGCTCAGCTTGGTGCATATGATTTTAAATTAAAATTTACTGAAGTCAGGAATATTTATTAATATGATCTCATCAACTTTGTAGGTTCCACAACAGATGGGAAGAAGCAGTTGGAGAAGATGGCCGAAGACTACATTGCAGAAAAGAACCAAGTTCCAACAGGTAATGTACCCCTTGATCTTGTTATTTGATAATTTTTAGCAATCTTGTGTGACACTGCATTGAACAAATTATATGAATTAGAAAGTGTTTGTGTTCCATCATGCAATTGAGGTAGTGCTGTATTTTGAGCTTGCAAGGAAAAAAATCGGCACCTTTGAGTTTCCCATATATTCTTAGTATTACAGGGATAAATATATTTTACTTGGTAGGCCATAATAAATAAATTGCTAGATTCTCATCCGATTTTTAGCTCTACTGGTCAGAGACCAGAAGAGCTTATGCGATAGTAATGCATCCGGCGTCCGTCCGTCTGTCTGTCTGTCTGTAAACAATTTTTTAAAAATGCTACTCCTCCTACAGTTTTGATCTGATTTCAATATAATTTGGCACACAAGTAGACTACACTAAGATACATAATTCTGTGTATCGGTTTTTGATTTCGACCAACGGTGTTGGCATTGTTACTAAAAATAGAAATTTCTGTGAAATTCTTTCAAAATGGTACTCCTCTTACAAATTTGATCTGATTTCAATATTACTTGGCACACAAGTAGACTACACTGAGATACATAATTCTGTGTATTGGTTTTTGATTTCGACACATGTATTACAGCAATTACCATCTTTTAAGCTGTCAAAATCATGTTTGACTTTTGCGGGATTTAAAACGAAAGTAGAATGGTAGATGAAAACTGATCCCGATCAGAATTAAGGCCAAAAAAAATAATAGTCTTGTTTCTTGCTACCAGCCAGAAAAAAATAGGGTAGGTAGGTAGGAAAATTATTTTATTTTTTAATTTTATTTTATTTTTCCCAACAGTATTTTTTTGGATATGAACTACTACAAAACCAAATTGAACATGTCATAGCTTAGATAGCTAAGGTCAATATCATCTTTCAAAATGAAATTCCATGTCTTTGGATGCATAACTCAAGTGGAATTTTACGAAAGTCCATATTTTAAACATATATTTCATGAAATACAACTTGAGAATATATATATTTTTTCACTTTTGAAACATGAAATTTCTAAAATTTTGAATTTTTTCCCCAAAAGCTAAAAAAAAACTTTAGGGTCGGGTGCAAAAAAATAGGGTAGGTCGGGTAGCAGGAAACAAGACTATTTTTTATTTTGGCCTAAGACGAAGAAACACAGAAATAAAAAAAATTGAGAAGGGGGTATAAAATCAGGGCGGGCGGGATGAGAATCTAGCAATATTTTAATTATGGCCTAATGCATTCATTGATATAAAGTTGACACATGTATTATGTTTTATTATTACGGCCCCTCAAGGATTTGCGGGTGCCCTTTAGTAATCACTCTGTCTGTCCGTCTGTCATTCTTCTGTCCACAAATTTTCTGTTTTTTCTTAATAACTTTTTATATGGTTGCCCAATTAAGA
The DNA here is from genome assembly GCF_032062105.1 of Saccostrea cuccullata. Lineage (NCBI taxonomy): Eukaryota > Metazoa > Mollusca > Bivalvia > Ostreida > Ostreidae > Saccostrea > Saccostrea cuccullata. The sequence goes on from NW_026938083.1 coordinate 94,222, forward strand.
TCAAATTTGGTATGGTAGTTCAATAGGCAGAAATACATATTTTAATGCTAAGTTTGGTTCTCTGTGTCCCCTGGTTTGGAGCTGGGGTGGTGGGGTAGATTCTTTAACTTTATACAAGAATGCCTTGGCAAAGAGAGATAAGTGCTGAAGATGTATCCATTGTCATGATTGTAGACTGATTGCTGCTATGAGTCCCTTCGGATTAATTAGCTTTCCTCCTGGAGAAAATCTAAAGCATTATCTTTATCTGTCACATTGAGATTAATTACAACCCCTGTCTGCAAATGAAGTTTGTTTTGAAGTTCAGTCAATTTTTTGTTAACACTCTGAAATGTGGATTTTGATATAAATGTTTATACTTTATTTTGGTTAAAATACTTATACAATGAGTTATGATTTCATTGAATTCTAAAAACAAGAAATAGATTAAAGAAGACATATGTTTTATTTTTACTTTTTTTCCCTTTATGTCAATTCAAGAATAATATTAATTTTTAAGGTAGTTTGATTAAAAAAAAAACATTCTAATATTAATACTGAAAAAGTTCTTATTGTAATTTAAATTTAGAAGAAAATGATGAGAGAGATACAATTAATCCCTTGGGATTAATTATCTAGCCTGCTGAAGAAAATTTAATAGGCCTATCTTTTTCTGTCATTTTAAGATTAATGAAAACCTTTGTCTGCAACTGCTGTTTGTTTTGAAGTGAAGGTCAAGCCTTCATGATACATGTATTTGCATTCATTGAAGACTGGCATTCATTGAAGAAAAAAAATGGAGAGGGTCAGAACAGTAGATGTCAGCCCTCTAGCTAATAATAAAATTCTACATGTATCCACATACATGAAGTTCCTAAGTACCCTTAAGTGCAAACTTATAACAATTATATTAATTTGCTTTATTGGTTTTTAATTGAATCAAAGTGTGTTCTTCTAAAACTTTTTTAGCAGTTAAGATTAATTGCAACTGGACTTTTACAAGCAACAAGTTACACTGACAGATGACAGCTTACTTTTACACCAGAACAATGTACGGAAGCTCTTTATGATTAAATACAAGTAGCTGTATTTTAAAAGAGGACTACAATACATGGACCCTATACATGTGTTTCTAACCGAAAATCAATTTAAGAAACTTTCACTGGAAAGGTGCTCTTATCTAATATCAAAGCTGACCTCATTACATAATGCATTAGGTCTAAATGTCATCTGAACCATCAACTGTGACAGTCAGTGCTTCTAGTAGAAGTTCAGTACTGATATATGAATGACCTAAATTAACCGGTAATTGGTAATTAGTTATGAATTTCCCATTTAGCTTGTTGCAGGAATTGATTGGTCAGCAAATTAAATGTAAATATACGCACACTTGACTTTGAGCAAGATGCAAAAATTGTGACATGTCAATGCACAGTTCCTCAATATCAAAAAACAATTAATATGACGTCATAATGCCTCACAGCACACAGTGCTGCCAACCCTTACGATTTTGGCGTAAGGCGAACGAAATCAGCGTCTAAAATACACCTTGCAATTTCTCTCTATATTCTTCACATTTCAGTTTTTCTCGATCAAAGTTTATAATACCAGTATTTTCATAGCTGGCAGTCCATAGTATCTACATTATCATGTATTCAACATTCTTACAAGGTTTGCTTGTATCATCGTTTCGGTTTTAGAAGGCCAATCGCATTCATGTCAATGTTTTAAAGTAAAAAAAAATGGAAACAACTATGCCTCAGATCGCATGTTCATTTACAAAACCTCTTCAGCGGCAGGGGGCTTAGCTGGTCCCTAGACCCCGCCTTACTATTTGTCATTAAAGAATGTTGGCAGCTCTGAGCACATAATCATATAGTTTGAATAATTAATCAGAGGAATTGCAGTGAATATGAAAAACAATCAGATAGTCTTTAGAACTCTTAATTAATCTGACAATATATTTGAATGTTTTTTATCCCATCATTGTAGAGAGGGGTGCTACCAAGAAGGGACGGAAAAGTACAGTAAAGAAAGATGATCCAGTCAAAAAGGCAAAGAGTCAGGAGAACAAAGGTAAGCTAGTGTCTGGATTTCTTTATAATTTAATAAATTTTTAACAAATATTTTTTTTATAAAAGTTCAGGAATTTTCCACTATCCTGTGTAGGGACGAGTATTGGCCTAATTCCCAATTGCAAAACTCCTCCCATTCCCCAAAAATGCACTGCATTTGTTTTAATTTTTAAATGCAGAAGAACTTCAGAATTTAACCTGATCATAATTCACGAAACACAAATATGGTCTGGTTTGAAAATGGGGAAGAACTTTCTTATAATAATCTTCTATTGAAATAATTATTTTCTACACCTTTACATTTATAAATATGTGTAAAATGGAAGATTTTTCTGAATTTGTGAAAAACAGGTAACAAAATTGGCACTGCGCACTCCCGAACTTCGCAAAATTTTGTATCTTATGTTGGAGTATATTACACATATAGATTGTCAAAAAAATTCAAACCTTTCAAGAGTTAGACAGGTCCAGTCCAAAGACTATTTCTACCTACGTAGCTATTAATAGCTACCTAGCTATTTAAAGCTACCCAAAGTAGCTATTTTTACCTACTTTCTGCTTTACTTGCATTTTGTGGCCAAATGCAGGCACGGCGCAACATGGTGAGCACTATTTTTTTTAATAGAGTCACATTGATTATCGATATGACAAAAATTTGGCCAAAAAATGATGACTTCTTATATTTTCAATTTTGCATAGAAACTAATATAAAATTGCCGATTCAAGAAGTCATCACTTTTTGGCCAAAATTTTGTCGTATTCAACATTAGTGTGACTGTATCAAACAATATGGTATTCACCATGTTGCGCCGTTTGGTTTTTTAAGCCGCAAAATGCAGAAATTATAAAAAGTAGGTAAAAATAGCTACTTTGGGTAGCTTTAAATACCTAGGTAGCTATTAATAGCTACGTAGGTAGAAAAAGTCTTTGGACTGGACCTGTTAGATAGTATATAGCTTGAATTTCATGTAATGATTTACTGGATTAGAAAATATTGTACATTGACTGATTATATGCTCAAAAAATATCATATGTAACAGTCCGCCATTTTGAATTTGGTGGGACTTTCCAAGATTCTTTTGTCTGTTCAAACAGGTAAATCACATGATTTCTAACTCTAGTACTATGCAATCATTTGTTGTTAACCTGCAGGTGGCCATCTGTGCTCTGATAACAAGTAAACAAGTGGTAATTTCAAGTCAAATCAACAATGAAATACATGTGCGTCAAAAGTTTTCATTAAGGATTGGGGGTTAGGCATTAAAAGTCGTCAAGGGGTAAAGGAGGGAGAGGTCTAAGGGGTAAAGATTTAAATTTTTATTTCCAAGGACCTGGGTCCCATTCCCAAAAGTGAGTGGAAAATCCCTGAAGTTTTAAATATCTGATCAGGGTATGCCAAATAGTTTTGTAACATATTCATGATGTATGCTTAATACAATGTCATACATAATGCAAAATACCAGGGAAAACAATTATTGATGAATATCTATGGGTTTCGTCTGACAAGTACATAATGTATGATTACCGTATATACTCGCCTATAAGTCAGTTTTTGGGGAGTTAATATCTAATCCAAAACTCTGTGTCCGACTTATAGGCGAGCTATAAAAAGAATGATATTATATGAGGTCAGTACATCTGAAATATAAGCTCCTGAGTACAACCGACTTATAGACGGACCAACTTATAGGCGAGTATATACGGTATATAGGTTACCTTGCACATGACATGTTCATTCTTTGTCATTTATACTTGCTATAATAAACTTGATATTACATGCAAGTCTTTCAGAATATTTGTTGCTTGGGTTCAAATCAAAACAAAACCATAATTGTACTGGTATTTAACAAGAAGTCTGTGTGCTAATGCTCACTAGTAATGCCCCGGCTTTGATGTAAATATACCCAGCTTATGAATACACATCAGTTATAGATAGACACATAGATAATCAGAAAGTTGATATCAGATCAATATAATAATGACTCCCACCATATGACACGCCTATAAAACTAAGAATGTGCTAAAATTTCAAGCATCTGCAATAAGTAGTTGCTGAGAAAACTTTCACAAAAATTTGTTATGGATGATACTGACAGACCCATAGATCATGTAGATAAACAGGAATTTAACTTCAGATTTGTACAAAAATGAATCTCTCCACAGGAATTTAACTTCAGATTTGTACAAAAATGAATCTCTCCACAAGAATTTAACTTCAGATTTGTACAAAAATGAATCTCTCCACATGGCATGCCTAAAGAGAGCTAAAATCTTAAACACATATGATGAGTAGTTGTTGCTGAGAAAACTGCAACAGCAAAAATTTGTTAAGGACGGACAGACACACACAGGTTAAACAGTATACCCCCCCTTTCCTTTGGAGCGGGTTAAAAAAATAAGTGGAATGCAAGAGTTGAACAAAACTATAACTATTTTATGTCAGAATGTTATTTTTAAATACATGTAGCAACCAAATTTTGACTAATTCTTATTCACCTTTCTTAAAATTGGAAGGGGGGGGGGGGTTAAAACTGACTTAAAAAAAAATCTTTATATCAAAAATTTAAAGCCGCATCGCTGAATGAGAGGGGGATATTTTGTTTTACCCTCTTGTGTCTGTCTGTATTAAAAAAAATTAAATTAGAAAAAAAATAATTGAACAATCTTTTGTTATGCAGTGAACATGATAAAAGATTTGTCACATAGTTTGAGTTTATAAGTATAAGGGCCCTCCCGGTAAATGATACCAATCATGAATGCTACAATTAAGAACCCTCTATAACCTTCACACTAAAGACTTCTGATATTCTAAGGCCTAAGGTATTTTTCTGCAGTAAGAGTGATCTGCCCTTAAGAGTAAATTCTAAAAAATAGAAAATTACTCAATCTGTAATCAATTAAAGTATTCACAACATTCTTAAAGGTCTTGATAAATTAACTGAACATGTTATTTACATGTTTTTTTTCTATTAAAGTAACTAACAGCGATATCCATTCACTGATACTGTGTTGTCTTTGAACATTTTTCCCGGGGGTAAATGCCACGTACTATACATTGAAAATTAGATAGATAAGCACTATATTAACTCCTTTATGCAATAATTTTTTTTCAATGTCCAAAAAAGTATTTGCACTGGTGTAGAGAGAGTCTCAAGACCATTCCCTTTCTGCAAATAACTATATGGTAAAAAAAAGGGTCTGAAGGCAACCCTGATGAAATATCTTCATGATATTACTCCGATATTTAATAACTAATTGCATATAATGTATATTCCAGAAAACAAAGCAGAAAGAGAAAAAAAGAGGGAAGAGAATAAGAAGAAAAGAGAGATTGGCCTGAAGAAGAATGCAGAGTTTCTACAATCTCTTCAAGTCTTTAAGAATCAGGTAAACACCTTATTTAATCTTGAATCTTGCTTCTACTCACACAAGAGGAAGTCAAATGTATATTTGAAGGCTCAAGTGAGATTTTCTGATAAAAATTTGTCCATTGTCTGTTGTCGTAGTCGTCGTTGTAAACTAAACTTCTTATCTTCTTCTCAAGAACCACTCGGTCAATTTCAACCAAACTTGCCACAAAGTATCCTTAGGTGAAGGGGATTCAAGTTTGTTCAAATGAAGGGCCACACCCTCTTCAAAGGGGAGATAGTTATAAATTTGTGAAAAATTAATGGCATTTTTAAAAAACTTCTTCTCAAGAACCATTGAAACAGGAAAGATGAAACTTGTATAAAATTCATCCTCAGGTAGTGTAGATTCAAGTTTGTAAGTTTGTCGGTTGTAAATCCATACCCGGTCAGTAAATCTTTACACAGTCGATGTATTACGTCACAAACGTGACGTCATGTAATAGGCACAGTATAAGCGCGCTGAAGCATTTAGCAGAGAAAAACATTCATAAACTACAGATAAAACGTAAATGTTTCATTGGTAGGGTAAATTTGTTACATTTTCATTTCGTGACAGGGTATGAGATGATACCTGGTTAGTACTCCGCCTCGCCAGGTATGAAATTTACTAACCAGGTATCATCTCATACCCTGTCACTAAATGACTATGTAACAAATCATACATTTTGAAGATCACGAAGAATAATTTATTAACATACCAGTGTGATGATTAGTGTTTTGTAGTACTAAATTAAAAACCATTGCCTTATTCTAAGCCCACATTGACTTGAAAAAAAGTTTATAAGAATAAAATCATTCTTCAAGGACCAATTCTAATATCATTCTTATATTTCTATATATCTTAAAAACCCATGTTTTTAAAAGTTATGAATCATGCTTTATAAAATTTAAGCCAAAAAATTCCAAATTGAATCAAAACTCCTGTGAACCATTATAATCCTAAAATGTAGTCAATTTCTTCCCTAATGACTGGAGAAATGTAAAATAAAAATGAATAGCCATAGTAATCACTGGTTGATATTACTTACTTTAGGTATATTAAGCTAAATATTTCAGGCAAATTGCTCACATTTTTTGTGAAAAACAATTATTTAAAGTAAAATTTTAATTAAATTCAAATAAACTTAAACAAATACATTTGTAATTTTGTATAAATAATTTTCAGACCCCTTCCACAAATCAACAGGATCAGTCATCTCAGCATCACCCTCAGACTCAGTTCCCATCTCCACAACACTCGAACAACAATATTAACCAACCAGCTCCATCTCTAAATCAGACGTACCATCCATTTCGACCCAACAATGGACAGCAGCTACTGCCTCTAGATGGTCCAAGCCCTTCTCATCAACAGTTTCATTCACACCATGAGAACTCTCAACAGCATTTTCAACCAAACCTCTGCTACCCACAGCAGCAGCAATTCCATGGACAGAACCAGGGCACCCCACACCAGCAACAGTTCCACTCAGGCATGCCACACCAGCAACAGTTCCACCAGGGCTCACCACACCAGCAACAGTTCCACCCAGGCACACCACAACAGCAACAGTTCCACCAGGGCATGCCACACCAGCAACAGTTCCACCAGGGCACGCCACACCAGCAACAGTTCCAACAGGGCACGCCACACCAGCAACAGTTCAAACAGGGCACGCCACACCAGCAACAGTTCCACCAGGGCACGCCACACCAGCAACAGTTCCACCAGGGCACGCCATCCCAGCAACAGTTCCACCAGGGAACGCCACACCAGCAACAGTTCCACCAGAATGGGGGCACCTTCCATCAGCAACAAACCGATCAGCATCATGACTTAGCCAAGCAACAACCATCAGCTGATGCCCAAACCCTCAGTTCACAAAAAGACAAAGTCAACAGTCAACAGCAGCATCCCAACAACGTCCAGGCCAACTGTCTACCAGAGCTGCACTCTGATTCAGACTCCGATGCAACTCCAATACAGCCCCGCTTTAGACGTTTTGGACAGCCACCAGATCACCAGTCAAATCCAGTTGACACCAATCAAGGAAAACAAGAGAGACAACTACCAAAGAAGAAGTCAGCCACATGCCTTTCCTTTACTGAGGTAATTTGATTTATATTAAGCTGGCACAAGTAATCTTTAAGTTTAAGATGTAATATAAATTAGTAGATTTGTCAGAAAATCTAAATTAATTTGATAACAAGTTACACTATTTACAACAGTAAATTGGATTTAAAATTTGCCAAAAAAAGGTTCTTGTCATTGCCTAATGTTCAATGATTTTCCCCATGATTAAATGGAATCTTTTAAGTAACATTATCTGATTTCTTTTGAGCAGATTCCAGGGATGTCTGAGGAAATTTCCAGGGGAAACCAGATACTGGACGAGTTCCTAGAAAACACAGCTGACAATACAGATGAGGTACAGTGGATTTGTGTTATAAAATATTTCAAATCTCATACTTTTTACTCACAGATGGAAACCTGATGATGTGTTCTGCATTTTCTATAAGTGGTACTTTACTTTTTAGTTTGGGGAACCTGACACTATGCAGTGTGATTGCTGCAAGGCTGCTTTAAAGGAAAAGGAGAGGGAGCTAGAGGAGGTGAAAAGACAGCTGTTCCAAGCTAGGGAGGAACTTGAGCAACAGAAAACGTCTAATGGCATGCAGTTGACAACTGGTAAGCCTTTATTATTTGTAATTATGATTATTAAAATAATAATGCATTAAATACTTAACACTGTGGTTTTATATTTGTATTTATTAATAATATGATAAATTAAATTTTAATTCATGCAAGACTTAACACTGTTGTCTCATGGGATTCATTGACTCTATTTAAAATAAATATTTTTTATTTATAGGTGAATGGAATACCCAGAAAGATGGATATCCCAGAGCAGGACGTGTCCCAAAGGAGATAGCAGAGAACCATAGTGTAAGTTTTGGATGGAATTACAATGATAAGGCATAAAAAATTTAAAGAAACACTCTATCCAGATTATTATAAGGTTAAGAAACAAAAGGTTGATAGAATGTTGGTCAAGTTCTTTCATGAGAAGACATTTGAAAATGAGGTTAAAATTTCACTAATACCTTTACCCCTGTTAAATACCATTTGGTAGGAAATGATAAACCTATGTAAAACCTGATAATATTTCCCTTTAAACTGTCTGCTTAGATATTTTCATGATGGGAGTGGTCACATCAAATTGAAATGGCTATTATGTTCAGAATAAGTCATTCTTCAGATAAACGGAATGAGAATAAGGGACTAGTAAATGAAAAAATATGATAATTTGATTGTCAAACATATCAAAATATGAATGTAATCCTAAAAGCTTGTTTGTATTTAATCATATTTTCTGAAATACATGACATTTTTACAAATATTCTGAAACAAATGTATGATTTCTGGTTTTCACACAAAGTCAATTATCATTCAAAAGAACAAATTGAGAGAACACAATTTAACTCTGTAATACTTAACTAGGTACAATGACATGACAAAGATGATTGGAAGTTTTTGCTTTGTGAAACTCTGGTACTTTTAAAAGTGTATATTTTTTGTACCGTAATAAATTTTTTTTTTTTGATTATCTAGATGATGGAGCTAATGCCTGGTAGTGGGATCTACGTTTACCCAAAAGATGTGCGGGCCCTCAACAAAAAAACCAGTGGAACTGGAATGGCACGTTACCTGATGTCTGTGTTTTACACAAATGAAGAGCTTGTGAGGCGAGGAAACCTAACAGGTGCCAATGGAAAAGAAGGATTGGACAAGTCCATTTTGAAGACTATTGTTGGTAAGAATTTAAAATTAATTTACAAATTTTTAACAATAATGACAAATTCCTTTTACTTAGAATTAAAATAATCAGTCACACTTACATTTTTCAATGCTCTATTTGGTAAAAACGAACTGCTTGTGATTTTCAAAACAATGATATGCAATTTATTTTGTGTTAAATATTCATCTTTTTAGTCAGTGAAGCAATCACAGCTGATTAATTTATATATTTCTTTTAGACTATGCTGTTGTTAAGGGAAGAGATTGTGAGTCCAATGTCAAGTTTTCGATGAGGACGAAGATCAGTTCCCTGGTCAGCCTACAGAACAGGAAACAGACCTGCCTTTCCTGATTGCTTCCAATCCGTAATGTGATATCCTTCCATGACATTAACTTTTTTCCTTAAAATAATATGATAGTGAATTCACTTCATTAGGATGCTGATGGCTGTCCATATTGAATGCGTAGCCAATGTTTAATGTGATATCTGACTTATGATGAATTTCCTATGTGGGTATATTTTTCATCCAATGTTTGATGTTATATGAGAATTATGATGAATTTCCTACTATGTGGGTATATTTATCATCCAATGTTTAATATGATATGAGAATTATGATGAATTTCCTACTATGTGGGTATATTTATCATCCAATGTTTGATGTGATATGAGAATTATGATGAATTTCCTATGTGGGTATATTTATCATCCAATGTTGAATGTGATACGAAACTTGCAATGAATTTCCTTAGTGGTTCTATTTATTTTCCAATGTTTAATGTGATATCGGACTCCCTCCATAAGAATGCTGTCCATTTATTAAAAGAATTGTGATATGGAACAACTTTCATATGGATATTTATTGTTCATTTTTAATGTGATAACGTGTGTACAATGAGAAGTTATATTTTGTTAATGGATTTTAAAGAAAAAAATTTGTTCCAAACACTTTATTAAAGATTTTAATTATATCAACAATAGTCGCTGTATTTAATATGTTACATAACAACAAACAGTTCCTGTACATAATTTGTTATTTATTATCCATTTAATTTAATGGTTGTTGAAATGTGTGCTTTTGTACAGAAATGGTGCCTATAATAAATTTCTTGTAGATTTTCAAAATATAACTTTTCTGTAACTTTTCTATAACTTTTCTATAACTTTTTTAATAACTTTTCTGTAACTTTTTCCATAACTTTTTGAAGATATAACTATTTTTAGGTATAACTTTTTTGTAACTTTTTTCATAACTTTTATCGGGTATAACTTTTTTGTAGCTTTTTTCATAACTTTTATTGGGTATAACTTTTTTGTAACTTTTATGATAACTTTTATTAGGTATAACTTTTTTGTAACTTTTTTCATAACTTTTATCGGGTATAACTTTTTTGTAACTTTTATGATAACTTTTATCGGGTATAACTTTTTTGTAACTTTTTTCATAACTTTTTTCGGGTATAACTTTTTTGTAACTTTTTCCACTGTCTGTAAAAGTATAACTAAGGTATAACTTTGTAACTTTTTTATAACTTTTTGTGTAACTTTTAATAAGTATAACTTTTTGTAGTTATAACTTTTTTATAACTTTTATGCACTTGTTGTATTTATGTTGAAATAAAAGATGAAAAGTTATGTTTGAGTTATAACTTTTTTGTAACTAAGTTATAACTAAATTATACCTCGCATAAAACTTGCTATTCCAAACTCCGATAACTTAGTTATAACTTTTTTGTAACTTTTTTTAGTTACAAAAGTTATAACTTAGTTATAACTTATTTCGGTATGGGTAGTCTCAGAATTTCTCCTAACTCTCTATGATAAAAGTTATTGATACCCTAAACTGAAATCAGGCAAAAATTGGTTGCTATGTTTCATAGTTACCATGGCAACATGTTTCAAAGTTCGAAAAATGACATTTTTTAACATGTTTAGAGCCCCATAGTTAACATTTGCGGCAAAGCAAACAATTGGCAATGACTGTTTCCAAAAGTTGAAGGTCAGATGTCTCAAATGCATGATAAACACGTTTGGTAAATCAGCTATTATATACGTTGCTATGGTAACAAAGTATTCAAAAGTAAAAAAAAAAAATTCATTGAATTTTATAAAATCATACACATAAAAATAAAAAGCAATTATAGGATGAAATGTGACCAAATAATAGAAAAAAGAGCCTTGAAACATATACCAAGAACAAAATATGATATTTCATTTTGGATGGCAATGGTTGCCAAGGTTTTTATACCACAGAGAGCCTTCAAAGTAGCACTCTGTGTGTTGAAATCTGATCCTATCTTTTAAAAAAGCACATTTCCTCATAACTAATGATCAATTTTTAAAGATGTTGGTGTGCTTCTAGATTTCCCATTTGAAAAAAATCAGATTAGATTCTTTAAATAGAGCGTTGCTATGGAAATAAGCAGAAAATATATGCTTAAAAAACCTGAAAAATATTTTCTTTCCTTGGATACGTACCCTTAAATGTAGATTCCCAAAACTTTTATGATTGATATTTATTAACAGATAACCTGACTTTTAATTTTGACTATCATCCAATCTCTAAGTGGATGCAAGAAATTGGCACACAGGGTTTAATATTGATATAAAGTTTACAAAATCAAACATTTTCCCTTCTTGGTAACCATAGCAACAGTGTTGTTTTCTTCATCAAATTTTATCAATATATGATATTCAACTTCAGTTCTAACAGATAAGTACTATTCAAGCTGAGTCCTTTCATTTGTTTCTTGATTATATGGCAATTTAATTCTGAATGCAGCGAAAAAATTCACTTTTAAGCACTGGTACTTTGTTTCCATGGTAACACTGCAAAGTAGCAATTATACCCAATTTTTCTTATGGTTTTGGTGTTGCAAGGTCCTAAGGGTGCATATTTGCCAGTCTTGAATTTTCATGTTTTTCCTCAAGACAGCAGCATTAACCCAATCTTAGTTACTGGTTTTGCATGGTTACACTGTGTTACCATGGCAACCATAAAAGTTATTTATAGAATAATATTGCTTATACTTATATACTTATGGTTAAACATTTTCATCGTTTTTCTTAAGTCGTTGATTGAGTTTTAGCATGTAACACCTACCATTAGTGAATACGGAGGGTTTTACAGCATATTTCAGCATTTTAAATGTATTCCAAATGTACCCTTGGTTACCACTTACTTAGAGATATATTCTAAACAGTTTCTTTACAGTATAAGTGACATCAAGGTGTCATGTTTTTGTGAGAATGGTTTGTTTGCTTTTTCTAGTTTTTATTAAGCCACAGTCAAGATTTAAAGTGGCTGAAAATCTCGATTTTTCAAACTTTTCCGGCTGTTGCCATAGCAACCGAGACCCATAGCAACAAAATTTTGTTTGAAATTTGTTTCTGGTGTCAAGTACTAAGCATGGGTGAAGTTTCATCAAAATCGGTGACCATGCGTGGCAACGAAGTTTAAGTGGTTACAGAGAATGGCTATTAATTCTTATCGACATTTTAAAAAAATTCAAATAATTATTATCAAACTTACTGAAGATTTTGGAAGGATATTATTTGGATGACCTACATTAACACATTTATTACCGCCCAGTGGTTTTTCGCCTCTAGGGGTGTACATGCACTCATCGTAATATGCATATAGGAAAGTCATTAGACGTTTAAAGTCAAGGACGTTTTATAAACTGCACTTGTTTTAATTAATCGTCAATTATTTATTAAATCTAACAATTTTATATTAACCTACCCTGTTGATGTTATTTACATGTAGCTAAACGGGATATAGACAAGGGAGGTAAGTTTTATTTTATATTAATTCCGCGAATTCAAGAAACCGCGATCGTGTCAGATGAAAGAAAAACTTGAAAATTGCAACCTGTGAAATTAATCCCCCATACAGTATCTTCAGTCCTAACTGGCTAAGAATCATCAAACGCTGTCAGTTGATGCATCTTGGGTTTTATTAACTTATAGTTAGAAGCTTCAAATAGAAATGATAGATTGTACAATTTATCAGAAGAGCGATTCAAGGCCCTCAATGGGCCACTTGTAATCTAATTGAAAGTATGATGTTATTTATATATACCCATTCTGTATCATATGTGTATTATCAAGTTAATGTGAATGCTAATAATTTGCTCACCTGAGCTGAAAGTTAAGTGAGCTTTTCTGATCACTTGTTGTCTGCTTCGTGGCGGTCTTTAAACTTTCCACATTTTCAACTTTTTCTCAAGACCCACTGGACCAATTTTAACCAATCTTGGTACATAGCACCCTTGGATGAAGGGGGGTTTAAATTGTAAAAATTAAAATGAAGGGTCAAGTCTCCCCATAAGGAGCATACATGTGATATGTACCGGCGGTACACAAAATGTCAGTATTTTCGACCCATTCACGGGCTCACGGGGGTACACCAAAATTCACGGGAAATGAAAATGTGTACCGTATTTTGAAATGTTTACCGGAAACCACCATTTTTCTTTCATTCCCGCTCTCGCAACACCGGAAATCTAGAAGTACGCGTGAATTACTGCGCTTGATTACTGTAAACAAAACATCATGAAGGAAGGTGTGAAATATTTCCGTGATAATTACATCGTAATTAGGAGATATCAAAGCGTTTTGTTTGGCTGATTGCTTTTTAATAGGACCTTTATCAAGGATTTGTTTAAACTGTAATTTATTAAAACTAAAGAAATTTAAAAAAAAAACGCCATTGACAAGAATTGGAGACACTTTGTGACAGCAAAACGAAATTTAGTCCATTATTTGGTTAGGCATACATATTGTCTATTCAAACATAGATTAAGAGAAATGTTTTTTTAGTACAATTTAAAAATTACAGCTGAATGAAGACGACCAGACTCGTACAATAAACTGTTTTTAAACACTGTACTTTTTACTGAGTTCAGCATTTAGCATTATTGCCGAAATTCAAAATACTTGAATGGTTTCTCGAAGTGAATAGTAAATCATAGTACATGTTATGCAGTGGTGCACCTGTACATTGATTTGAAATTTATTATTTAAAAAATAAACACCTTACATTGTTGTTTTGGTCGGTATTTTGTACCGTTTTTTGATTAGCAGTGTACAGTATTTTCACCCAAATTCCAGTAATTTGAAGGCTGCTTTACAGTATTTAGGTCTAGAAATTATCATATGTATGAAGGAGATATAAGTCATAAACAAGAAAAGACAAAAATAGTGTGGGGACATTAAAAAGTCCTTTCAAGAACCTCGGGGTCTGAAATGCCCAAAAGCTGAAACTAATGTGGAAGCATCCAGGGGTAGTGTATAGGGATGTGCAATTTTATCGGTATACCGGTATAACTCGATTTTTTGTTGCGTGATACGTATCGTGATACGGAGACCTAAGTACAGGTCTCTAAGTACATATTATAAAGTCCAGAAATTATTCATTTATTTGTTCAATCTTTCAAATGAAAATTACAGAGAGTATAAAAAATGTTGTAAAAAGTGAAAAGAACGGCATCTTACCGTCCTAACATGATTGATTTTATAAATATAAAAATTTCAAAAAAGTAAAATTTTCTTTTACTAGCATATTTTTTAGAAAAAAAATCAACTTTTCATATAAAATCATTGTAAAAACTGCTTTTAAAAATATCATGATATTATCGTGATATTGTGGGAAAAAATCGTGATATATCGCGATACGAAATTTTTGGCGATACCCATCCCTAGTAGTGTACAAATTAAATTAAACTGTTCAAATCATGACCCCTTGGAGATAGGGTGGGCTACAATTTGATTTGCTAAAAAATAACTTGAAAATTGGCTATATCTGACATTTGGTACAAAATGATACATTTTTAAACATTTTAAACAATTTTTCTAAATTTTTTTCTATCTCTGGGTCTTTTCTCCATTATTTTGAAACGTTGTTTGTGTGCATTTTAATTCAAAGAAATGAATATACAATCGTAAAAAATAGAAGACCCAGAGTCCAACAAAAATGAACTTTTTTATCAAATAAATCCAACTGTGTAAATATGGTGCTTTTTATTTTGTCTAAGACAAGGGATAAGGTATCGATCAATTTCAAAATTAAAGATTCTTAAATCTTGAACAAAATTTGGAACATTTTAATATAATATCTTGAAAGAATAAGAAAAGAGAAAAGATTCAACTTTAAAAGAATATTTAAAGTATTTCTGAAAGAAGAATTCTGAATTCACTCTTCTTGGAAATTTGTACGAGGGTTGTCCCGTAAAATCGTTGACAAAGCGTTTTTCTCGAAAAGTAATGGGCGCACTAAGCTGAAATTTTCAGTAAATGTTTATTCATCATATTTAAGTGCATCATTATGTTTTTGATAATATATAGACAAAAATAAAGATTCTATTACGCCTGAATGTGCACAGGGTACGGTCCTACGGCGCACGGTAAAAATAATAAGGTTACATTAGAGAATAAACACGAATTAATTCGTAATAAAAGTTTTCAATACATAAGATCGGGATGAAAATTATCATGATTCGATTCCTTAATGAATTTTGTCGTATTTCTAAAAAAAAATCAAGGCATTTGGTTAATTTTTGGCAGATTCCCGACCATTCGAAATGGGAAAGTGGTAAACACAATACACGAAAAATCGCGGTTATTGATGACGTTACGGCGCACCGGCGAGCAGTTCAGTTAGATTAGGATGTTGTAATGACACCTTAAGCGATTTTAAATGAATACAGAAGAAAGAAAATATGACAAAAATCACCAGATCTTTAGTATATAAATGTTGTGACACGATAGCGGTGTTTTTCTTTGAAGTTTACTGTTCTGTATTAGCAATACAGAACGGGACTACGGTGGGCGGAGCTACTTTCCGTTATGTATTAGCATTGTATTTGCCAACTATTCTGTATCTAAAATACAGCACGGTCTAAAAATAAATCTGATTCAATTTAGCAAAAGCACGTACAAATAGTAAATGCTGATGTTTTCCTATTATAAATTTTGGAGAAATACTCGGTATTTTCCTGAGAATGTAAAATGTCAATTTCTCAATCACTTTTTAAAAACTTATTCCACACAGAATCTACACGTAATTTCGATCCAAAGTAAAAGGAAAATTCGCAATAACGGAAAACATCCTCTGTACGTAATTTCGCTCCAAACGAAACCATGGAAACGGAAAATTTGCAATAACGGAAAACATCCACTCTCCTCGTGCAAAATCATTCAAATCCATTTTTCCGCGTTTTTATTTTTTAAAATCCTTCTCGCTGACGACAGGCACATGTCTCTTAATGTCGCAATTCAATTCGAAAATAAAAATCCGTGACAGTCCATCCAAGAATTTTCTGTAAATCCTGTTTTTGTTAATCTAGATAAACCGGGATTTCAAGACCCCTCAGTGAAATAAATTTATGATAAATCTCCATCTTCAATTTAATAGATCACAACAATGACGGTTAAATCCTCCACCTTATTCATTAAGACTGACTATCACTCGATTACGTCTACCCCATTAAGTTGTCAAAACTAATCTGACCAAATTTTACGTTTTCCGTGGAAATATATATACTGCGGATGCGTACTCCCCGTCGGGGCCTCATCTACAGAACTCAGACGGAAGTTTAGATGCTGCAAAGTTATAAAGTGGGCGGAGCTATTTTTGATTGATCGTGTCACAAATCATTTAGAGAACTCGACAGGTTCTGTATCGTAGATACAAATTTGGGGGTGGAGACTCGTGCTCGCGCACTCGTCTCCGCCCCCAAATTTGTATCTACGATACAGAACCTGTCGAGTTCTCTAAATAATACAAATGAAAGTTTTCTTAGCGAAGTCTTTTTGAATGAGACCCCAGGTAGTACAAAATATATGGACAAACTGCTATTGTAATAGCAAAAGACGCTGTCATTGTCGACCGTTGATATGAGACTGTCTGTTTGTTGACTAATGGTGAGAATACTGTCCGTAACTTCATAATAAATCTTTAGAAGATCGCATGTATGTGCCAGATTGGTACCTTAACTGGTTATAGACACTCACCTATGTGAATCAATGGAATTTCTAAATTTAAGTGGGACTTATCCAACTTTATTTTTAGCAAAGATGAAACATGGCGCTGTTTTACACACTTTGACGTTATCATCCGTGCGCCGTAGGGCGATACAATACATAACATAAAATCTAATAATTTGTTTATTTATGTATATATCTATTTGAAATTTGCTCTGTATATTCATAATATATGTAATAAATAGTAGTGAAAATTTCAGAACGCAGTGATTATTATTTTTCAAACTAGACAACTTGTCCACGATTTTACGGGACAACCCTCATATTTACAGTATCCGTTTATTATAAGTAGGTATGCATTAATTGTTTTGCATATTCTGGGAATAGTTTCTAATATTTTTGCCTTCCCTGCAGGTATGATGGGCGAGGTCACTTATATGACCTTAAGCCATATGACTCTAGTCATGCCCAGCCCTGTGTACTGACCCCAGAGGAGAAGAAATTGGAGGAGCTGTGTGACGAGGAGAGATATCTAGAGCTTCATACAGATGTAGCTGAAAAGAAGTTACATGAGGGTATGTTTTGTGAGTGAATATGTTTGTGTGATTACCTTAATGTCCTGAGTATTGGCCGCACTTTTTTTCGTCAGAAAATTGTACAAAAGTAGGGGTGCGCTCAATACGTAGGAACAAAATTCAACCCCCTTTTTAGCTCTACTGGTCAGAGACCAGAAGAGCTTATGCAATAGTAATGCGTTCGGCGTCCGTCCGTCTAGCTGTCTGTCTGTCTGTCTGTAAACAATTTTTTAAAATGCTACTCCTCCTACAGTTTTGGTCTGATTTTAATATAACTTGGCACAGAAGTAGACTACACTAAGATACATAATTCTGTGTATCGGTTTTTTTGATTTGGATGAACGGTGTTGCCGTGGTTACTAAAAATAGACATTTCTTTGAAATTCTTTCAAAATGCTACTCCTGCTGTTTTGGTTTGATTTTAATATAACTTGGCATACAAGTAGACTACACTAAGATACATAATTCTGTATATCGGTTTTTGATTTGGATGAACGGTGTTGCCGTGGTTACTAAAAATAGAAATTTCTTTGAAATTCTTTCAAAATGCTATGTCTCCTACAATTTTGGTCTGATTTCAATATTACTTGGCACACAAGTAGACTACACTAAAATACATAACTCTCTTTATCGGTTTTTGATTTGGATGAACGGTGTTGCAGTAGTTACTAAAAATAGAAATTTCTGTGAAATCTTTCAAAATGCTACGGCTCCTTCAGTTTTGGTCTGATTTCAATATAACTTGGCACACAAGTAGACTACACTAAGATACATAATTCTGCCTATCAGTTTTTGACTTCGATGAATATTATTGCCTTGGTTACTAAAAATAGAAATTTCTGTTAAATACTCTCAAAATGCTAATCCAAATACAGTTTTAGTCTGATTATAATATAATGTGGCATGCAAGTAGACTACACTAAGAACATAAAGAGGCTTAATCAAGGATCATTATTCTATTTATTGCTGTTGTAAAGTTTCAATTCCCAACTGCTTAAAGACGTACAACACACTGGGGGAGATAACTCTTGCGATTTCAATTGAACGTTTGACGTGACGTCAAATTAACGTCAAAGATAAAGCGTCAAAATGACGAGTAAAACGATCCCGATGTATATCAATCATAAAAGAAAAATGGGATTTGGGTCTTGGCTGTGATTTTGCGTACCATACTCAATAAATAATTATTTTTTTAATTAACCCGATTAAACTCCGTAAAGACAAGACATAAAATACCATCCCTAAATGTTTATTTCATTTCATTTCATATACAATAAATTGTAATCTTGATCAAAAGTCAGCATTTTTTTTAATTCTGAAAAATTTTACATTGCCGAAATTCTTATTATGTACAATTGGCTGTATAATATTCCGATTAATGGTCTTCATTACAGTTTGTGCATTTACGATATAAATATTGTTTTTCTTCTTTAATTAAATAAAACTACAATAAACAAACAAAAAAACTTTTTACAATGTAAAATCGATGTTGTTCTCAGACCCTTACTGATCAAAGAGGAACAACTCTGAAAATGTAGGAGATGTTCATTTTCCTCCCTTTTATTCACGGTTTTCCACAGAATCAGATACATTTACAGCAAGACCTGATAAATCCGAGAATTGAATACTATAGACCTCATATACACAATGTAAGTATAGAATTGAAAAGAATTGTTCAATAGTACTGAAATTATCTGCATTTGTGAATAGTGCAGTATCCTATTGCAGCAAATCGTTTGATTTTCTGTCCTGTCAACAATGACGGTTCGCATTTCCTCGAATCAAAACAAAACGTAGCCTATAAGATTTTTAAAAATATCAATGTGCGATTTGATATAAAGTGAAATAGACGAAGAATTTAATGTTTGATACTTTGAAGTTGATGTGGACGAATACGGAATTTTCATTTTAACTTTAGAAGCAACGACTTTGAAATATGCGTACAATATCATGAGGGGTGTACATCTATGCAAATGTCGATGTATCCCCACGGCCACGTACTGTCTCGTTTGAAATAATGACATGAAACAGAAAGAAACTACAATTATTCCATTTATATCACAGGAGAGTTGAACATACACCATTTTTTATAAATAAAATTAAAGAAATAAATTTAAAAATCAGCATATTCAAGTTCAACATAACTTGAATTCGTATCCAGGTTTCATGTGATATGGAATGCATATTAACGCATACATAATTATATGGACTAAACACTAAAATCATTCAGTAATTTTTTCCTTAGAAATATAAAAACAGTAGTCAATATTTATTCTGCATTCATGAATTTAAAAACTTGTGCATACCTCTGGGATTCAAATGACGAAATACTAGAATATTTCCACTTTACACGACGTTTCCTCAAACGCTAATGGTCTGCGACGCAAAAAAGGAAGGGGTGGGGGTGGTAGGGGTATTCAAAAATTGCCTAAAAATCTACATTTAAATACGCTTTACATATGAGAACTTTTAAATTTGTAAGTTAATATATTTTTGAAGCAAAAGCAATATTCCAATTTGTTTTTTTTTAAATGTGTATTTGTTGATTCATAGCAAAGTGATCGACCCCCGTCTGAAAGACGCGCGGGAACGCGATTTATTGAGAAAGGGGGAGGGGGTAATTTTCCGCATTAAATCAAAACTGGTCGTACAAAAATTCTACAAAAAATTATGAAGATTATTTTTACTACCAGCTACCTAAAGAAAGTTTTTTACCAAAATTAAACGACAGGTTTTTTCACAAAAAATTTTTGAATTTGAAAAATACACAATTTTCAAGGCTTAGATAATTCATAGTTTTTCAGTTTAAGGTCTTTAAAAATTGTTTTGATAATATGTATATTAAAAAGATGACTATGTTTTTGTGTTAAATGATTAAAGGAATAAGTCAGTGAAATTTAACATTTATATCTAACCTGGCTTTTTTGAAAATCAATGTTTAAGTAGTTCATTGATTAAAAATTTTCTCTCCTTGTAAACAACTAAAGGGGGGTAACTTTTGGAAGTTCCTGTCCAAAAACCACTCGAACGATTTTGTCCAAAATGTGCATACATGCAGTAGATATAGTCATGTACTAAATATACAAAAATAACGAAAATTAAACGACAGGAATTTTTTGGGGTAGGTGTGTTGTACGTCCTTAAGTACTTTTCTCTTCCTTTGCCATAAGTACAAACCAGTAGAGTTTCAGTCTCGACAGAGACTTCTGGTTTACGTGCAAACTGACACGTGCTTGGTATACATGCAAAACTTCATAACACACTTGGGATTAATTTAAAAAGGAAATAATCAGGTATTATTATCTCTAATTAGATAATTATTAAAAAGATAAAATTCAGATATCACACATGCACACTTTAGATACGTAGGGTAAAAAAAAAAAAGACGTGCTAATAATGTTTGCGGTGCAAAAAATTTCTATTTGAAGTTACTGTACTAGAAAAAGTAAAGTCACATCCATTTATACATTGGACCTGCATTTTTTTCAGGATTTTCACCCCAACTTTGGGGGTGCGTCTTTTACATCATTGCGGCCAATACACAAGATTTTGCAGTAAGAAAAGGGGGATATTTATTTTTTTTTGAATAAAAGATTCTAATGCATATATTGATTGTACTATAGAGGAGGAATGGAAGCGATATTACCAGTCTCTCTCGGAGGGGTATGGAGCAGTAGGATTCAGCTATGAACAGCAGCAGCAGGATGAATATGCAGAATACTATCAAGGTAGAGTTCACTTCAATTTTAAAATCTAGAAAAAGAAGAATAACATGATAATTAAGTTGTCCTCAAATTGGACTACTCTCTAAAGCTAAAATATGAAGGTCACCTTAGTCACCCTGGCTTAAAGGACCTGTTGATATTCATTTGTCATTTTGATCTGGCATTATCCATTTTACTTAAACTTTTTACATATTTGACCTGAACTTGCCAAGTGGTTCCACTGGTTGCTCATACCACTTCGCAAATTTATTCAAACTTTTTACCAAAAAAACCTTGATATTTATCCTTGTATTTATGTATATTCTCATATTGTATATGTATTTCAATAAACTACAAATAACAGGGCTTTAAAATGAGAAATTATATGAAATGAAGATATCCTTTTGTAGCTTAAACTTACATTTCTCGGAAATTTCTCTGAGGATCAAGAGGTAAAACTCCACGGCTCAGATTTTACAATTGGATGGTTTAAAAAGAATCATTATATGGTTAGGATGGATTGTTGAAATGTTCTCATGTTTAGAAAACAGAATATGATATAAAACAAATTACTTCATACATGTAATATTAAATATTTCAGCAATTTCAGAAGAGGAAAAACCTTTCTCAGCTCCATCTGAATTGAATCTTCCAGAGGATATTACCCCAGTAAGGTTTAATAGTACAAGAGTTATCAGAATTCTTTAGTCTTGTTGGAGGAAGAGCTTGAAACTTGGCTTTTGACTTCATAAGTTAACAAGAGGCCCAAGTTCCACATCACCTGAACAATGTGGTTAGGAACAGGAAAAAATCAATTCAGTAAATGCATAAATTGTCCTGACCCTTAAAGGAAGGAATGATTTGAACAAATTTAAGGTAATTCTATACTCGGCAATAAATGGGCTCAATCTTGGAAAATCTGCTAGACATAAATTTCAGCAATGGAAATACATCAGAAAAATCAAAATGACTTTACTGTACCAGTCTCCAGAAAAACGTGCTAAAATGTAGGCAACTTCAGTATAAAACAGTCTTATTGACCCCAAAATTGAATTCTACGCTTAAAAGTTTAGTTTAAAACTTCGTTTTTAAACACAACTAATGAAGGCTGGTAGCAAGGTCGAAATATCTCAAAAAGTGTTTGAAAGTTTTTTATTCTATTGACAAAAAGAGACTTTGGATAAATATAATATATAAATATTGTTTATTTAATAAAGAATAGTTCTGAACGAAGCATGTGCAGTGCATGCTTAGTGTCATTTCTTTTGGACTTAGCCGTTCTTCCATGTAAACAAACCAACGAAATGCTATTGAAGCTGAATTATGATCTTGCAAATATTACAGAAGCATATGAATTTCTTAACTTATCTAAAACATCGAGTCACTAACCCTAATTTCTCGGATGATATGCAAGGACAAAGACGTTTAGACGAAATCTTGCGGGCAGATGCTAGACTAACCCTAAGATCTTGCGGGTCTGGGGACCAGTAAAAGTCTTTTTGAAAA